>NW_017306488.1:1376928-1450402 GCF_000935625.1 Nanorana parkeri
TGATTTTCTGATTAAAGTGCAATAAGAAATATTGTATATCTGTATGGGCCCAAATAGACCACTAAAACGGTCTATTTTTGCAGAAGGGCTAGTGTGTTCTGACAGGTTGTTACCTCTATTTAGAGTATACAGTGTACACTCCATTCAGGTCCCCGCACAGTAGCATGGCGTATTATAGTGCAGTGACCTGCAGTGAGGTCCAGTGTGCTGCAAATAAATGCTTTTTTCTGCAGGGCACCTGCATTGTGGTGCGAATGGGTCTCATAGAAAACAGTCATTACATGCAGTGTGAACATGTCCATAATCACAGATGCCTTTGCAAATGTGAATATAGGTCTAATATTGTAGTGGTAGATAATGTATTCTGCTGTGTGCATTAATTAGGTCCAGGTTCCCCATCCAAGAAAGACAGTTGTCTCACTTCAAGTTGGTGAAGGACTGTTGGCATACTGTTATACTATTTTGTATTGTAGTTATTATTATGAGTAGTGTGTTTTCTGTATATAGTTTCTCTTTTTATTGTAACATACATTGTAATGTTTATTACTCTTGTACCATGGCTGGATAAGGAAATTACTGTATGCCTGTAGAAACTTCATAATCCCATGCTGATCTCGGGTAAGAAAGTGATCAACCAGGTTGAATTTTCCTAGCCTGTAACTACTGTTTTCTCATGAAAGATAAAGATAAAAAAGATAAAACAAATACAAGTAAGTAACTATTCTTATTTATTACTTAATGTTGTGTTTTGACTATAATTTAACCCATTCGCTGCAATTGGCTGCCCTTTTTTTGTACTGTGACCTTTGTAATATCCCCTTCGCACGCCGAACCGTAACACCCCAGAATCCAACGGGTGCTGGAACAACTGGTGGATGGGGCCACATTATACAATCTAGAAGATATGTTGTCCGCACACCCTTCTGCTTCGGAATATCATCTTAATTCGTATTCTTTTAGCATGACATGTGAATGCAACGTTTCCAAGCCTCACAGGACCCCTTTGTCAGCCAACGTTGCACTTTGTCCTGACCCCAACAGATCTGAAATTAAACATTTTCCAAAATCCTATATTTTTTGAAAGCAAGGAATTTTTTTCACACAATGTATACTGATGAACTACTCCAGGTATTCAAAGGTACTGTGCTATAATTATCATAAACTTTATTATTACTATTATTATTATTTTGTGTTTGATTTCTTCCTTGCTTTGCCTTTATTTGTGTAACATAGGGCTGACATGTCCTCTTACCTTTAGATATACTTTAAGGTGTGCCCACAGAATGATCTGAATATTATGTGGACTCTTCTTACTCTTTGGAAAGGTGGGGCTGTCACTAATTGTAACCCCCTTTGTAGCAGCCTGGTAACCAGTTTCATTTATTGACATTTCTGGTCTGAATAGGCTCATTATGTGTTCCCTAGGTGCTGCATATGTAGATTAGGGACAGAGAAGCCCCCAATGCCAGGACTCTAAAGGTGCCCATACACTGCACGATTATCGTATCGTATGCGATCGGTTTTCCGTACGATAATCGAGCAGTGTGAACGGAGACGTGCGACCGTTTCTACTGTACGGTCGCACGTCTTCTGTCGAACCAGCATGTTCGAAAACCAGCCGGGAATCGTACGATTCTCGGCTGGTTAGAACGGTGCTCGGAAGACAAATGCTGAACGGGCCGGTGTGCGCACGCGCACACTGCCCATTCAGCATTGCGGTCATCGGAAGCCCGCCCCTCAGGGGGGCGGGCTTGCGATGATCGAGAGTGCGATCTGCCTGTCCAAGATAGGCAGATCGTACGTTTTTTTAATCCCTTTACAACCATCGCAAGACCAAGGTCTTGCAATGGTTGTACAGTGTATGGCCACCTTAAGCCTATGGCCAGACGTGTACATGGCTAGACATGCCCAAGTTCATTCGCTGCAGAGGATCTGTGTAATCATGCATCTGTATGAGATTGTGGATTCAAAGTAAGCCTTTTAGTACTACCAGTTAACCTATTAGAAACTACACCAAATGGCTATTTTGCATAGCTGTGAAAATGTTAATACTTTATTAGCAGTGGAAGTGTTAATTAACAGTTTTGCAGTGACTGACTACTTTGAATACTCTTGTACAAATCCAGCAGACATAAGACATTTTGCAATGCAGTCCAGCATTCTCTGAATACTGACACATATATGGGAAAATAGCACTAATGTTAAAGCGCATCTGAATGCAAGATGCCAAAAACAACAAACATACATGTAATACATGCTAATTTTCCCATGTTTTATCCATTTAAAGATCCCACAAGTACTGAAAAGAAAATGGTTGATCTGCCAGGAATGCATTCAGCTCCTAATTTCCTGTTGTAGGCTGACAACATATAGCGATTTGTGTAAACTGAGTGGTGTCAGCTCTACCCAGTGTCTCTTGTTAAACTACTGAGCTACTTCCACAGCTCTCTAAAAACTCGCTATACCTTTGGCCCCCCAGTGTCACCTGACGCCCTCTGAATTGAAACATATGCATTTCTTTGCCCCACATGACAGTGTCTTTGTCTACTCATAAGCCTCCTGGGCATCTGGGTTTGCAAAATGATATCGCAAGGTTCAATCAGCTTGCAGTGAAAGAAAATACCTGGACGAATTGCGGTAATCGACCGCACGTATTTTCGTTTGCGCAAGAGCAGTGTTAATCGTACGAATTTTGACGTACGGAAACGCCACCATCCTTGCGAAAATCGTACGATCGACCGAAGTTTTCTAACATGGTGCATAGTCAAAAGTCGATCGATTGTACAGTATTTGCGGTTGTACACTGCCCATCAACCTTACGAATATCGGACGCAAAGCGATTTGCATATGAAAATCGGCCGATAATCTTAAGGTGTATGGGCACCTTTACTGCTAAAACTTGTGAATTTTCTCTATTTGGGCATGCCTGTGCTATAAACAGGAATCAATAAGCAGGAGGTCAACTCACATGCTGTGCATTGTTCAAGTACTGCTTTACATCAGGAGAAACAATAGCAGTTGAACAAGATTTTCTAACCTGTCTATCCTATTACATCTGTTGTTTCAGGAACATCTGACCCTGTCCACAGACATGAGATTATGGCCAGATATGGCTATTGTGCTCAAATGGGGCTGCTATTATTTCATGTCTAAATGTGCTTTTAGATTTTAGAACAGATCGCATTTTAGTGGTCATTTATGCAAACATTCAGACAGATCCTATGGGTTGGAAAACTTTCTACAATTCTAACTATTCTTATGTATTGTTTCATTTTTACTTTTTTTTTACTTTTTCAGAACGTTTTATTGGTACACTATATGAACAATGCTTTAGAACCGCAGCTTCTGGAAGAACCACTTGTTTTTGCCAGTCTTGTACCTTTCCTCAAATTTGACTTTGGCCTCCCTTCTGGCTTTCCTTTTCAGAGCTGGGTCTCCGAAAAACATCCTTGTTCACTACAGCTTTGTCAAGAGGAATATCAACTGAGTATCTGGTTGGCATGAGGTGATTGTAGTTGTACACCTTCACAAAGGCCTTGATCTTGGAACGCTTGGCAATCCTCTTCTTGCCCATAGTGGCGGTCACCTTACGAGGATACCGGTCAATGCCAGCGACCAGGGCGTGGCTGTATTGGCGGTCAGAGGTGCCCTCATCGATGTTCTTTACAATGACGGCTTTGCGGCCTGCATAGCGTCCAGCCAGAACAAGGACAACTTTCCCTGGTTTCATGAACTTGCCCTTCTCTTTCACGCCGCGTATTTCATGACGCACTTCCTGTAGAGCGCTGTCTAGCAGCCAGCCTTGTTTTTTCCATGTATTGTTTCATTTGATTAAATTATTTGCTGACTCCGAAGTGCCCATGCAGACAAGAGACTTTAAAGTGAAATTTATTTGTATTGCATGCTGATCTGAACTTAACCCACCCCTCTATTGTTAATCCTTGTTTGTACTGCTTGTTAAAGCTTGTCCTTATCAGCTTATTATTTGTGCTTACTGATAGCAACCATGCTTGCATTGTGCATTGAAAGAAATCGGTGAGGGATCATAAGTACTACAGTACCCTAAAAGGTGCCCATACACTTTATAACCCTCGCAAGACTTTTGTAGATCTTGTAGACTTGGACAGGCAGATCGTGCCTGCGATCATCACAAGCCCCCGGGCGGGCTTCCGATGACTGCAATGCTGAACGGGCAGTGTGTGCGTGCGCACACCGGCCCGTTCGGCAGGCATCTCTCGATCATGTTAAAAACCAGCCGAAAAATCGTACGTTCTCGGCTGGTTTTCCAACATGCTCGATATACAAAAGACGTGTGACCGTACAGTAGAAACGGTTGCACGCCTTCCATACACTGCACGATTCTCGTACGATCGCGGGATTTGCCGCGATTCTCGTACGAGAATCGTGCAGTGTATGGGCACCTTAATAATCAGCAATAATTAATCACAACTGTGCTACAAAAAAATCAATCTGAGCTATTTTAAAAATAGCTCAGATTGATTCAATAATAATAGATAGTAATAATACGTATAGTAATAGATAGTATAGTAATAAATATCAAAGTGAAAAGACTTACCTCATGCTGTGTCTTTATTCTTAGGCTGGCCAAACACCTGTCAATTTTTTTCATTCAAACCGCCGGCTGAACCAAAAAAATGGATCCGATTCCTCCATCAACACAAAAAGCGTGTTGATCGAGGAATACCGCTGTTTGCATTGTATTCTAACAGGTGCCGTCGGAACCTGTCAGAATACCCGATCGGTATGGGCAGCTCATTGGCTGCCGGCTCTGATCAATTGAAATATTTCCAGCCGGCCCCTCCGATCAGCTGATCAAGGAATTCCGGGCTCAAAGGGAGCCGACAGCCCCCCACACTGTGCGAATTTCAGCAGGTACATTAAAAAACTGCCGAAATTCGACCAGATTTTGGGCACCTTTAACCCTTTGAGGCCATGTGGCTGGTGGAAGATCATTGTCATAAGACCAATGGTCGAAGCGTGCTTAGAGCCCTCTCTAGAAGTTGGAAAGTTGCGTTTTTCACACCGAATTCACCATTTATTTTTAAATTAGAGCAAGATCTTTACAATAGCTATGATGTAGTTTTTCCTTGGCAATAGTTATTTTCCAAAAAGATATTGTAGGTGCTAAGAGATATCTGCTGAATGCATAGACATACACATAAAGTATGCCCACAGCCATTAACGAGTATTTACTGCCAATTTTTTAAAATTATATTTGGATAGTGGATGGAAGGGATAGAACCTCTGTCAAGTTTTAATTACCATCTGATTCCTTACTGGGGGAAATTCATGCTCTCTATTTGTCCTAGTGACTACTATCACTCAGACAGAAATCCAAAATTTTAGAGTTGTCACCAGGATAAGACATAAACAAGAAATTTCTAATGGAGCCACCTGTTCTGGTGACAACCAAAAGGGGATTTATCCTCACTATGGAGAGATTTCCTCTCACTTTCTGTTGTGTCTTTGAGACAGAAAGTGAAGAGAATTCTCCCCAATGGGACCCAGACTGAGAAATATAAATGTCAGGGGTTCTAACCCTTTCACACTCTATCTAGAACAAAGAAAAACGTTTTGTCGCTACATGCACTTTTGTAATTTTTAGATTGAGTGGCGGGGGCTGGAACCTCTGTTGGGTTCTTACTGTTGTCTGGGGCTCCATTATCAATATTTTCCTTCATAGCCACCAGACCTTCTGTTCTTATCAGAATAATAATCACAACAAATAAGACAAGTACATTCAATTTCTGCATGCTAGAATCTGATTGGCAGGTATAATATACCATTGTCCTTTTCCTGAGATATGATATGATAGTTTTACAGCATGCTCAACCAATGTACTACACTTGCCTTCACATTAGAGATTATTTCCAAAGTTACCCACTACAGACACAACACAAATATAATAAAAACAGTACTCAATTGTCTTGTGCACGTAGCCTTACAAATATGTTTAGTGGTCTGGAATGTGGTGCTAAAGTTTTATAACGTACATAAGCCAAAGCTTAGAACATCGAATGGCATTTGCACCATTATTCCACTCATCTGTAAATGTTCAACCTTTCTACTGATTTGTGTACTCTGATGGCCACTCAGTAACTTGGATGTCTCATATCTGTGTTACTTGCAAGATCTGGTATCTCTGACTGTTTTTCAAGTAATTAGCTTTGTGCAGTTTAAACTCTTACCCCCTTCTTATCTGACCCCTTTAGCATGCAGTGATGTCATCTTTTATTTCCTGCATCAGCAGAGGAAAAATACATTGTGTGATGAAAAACAATTGACCATTGATAGAGCACGGTCAGACGGGATTCAACCACCCTAAAAGTGCCCATAGATTGATGATAATTTTCCTTTTTTTTTCCGAATCAGGTATCAATGCGATTTCTGATTTATAGCTGGATCGGGTAACAATGTAATGTCAGTGGGGTACCATCTGACATTGCTGGGTAAGGTTTGGCCTGGTTATTGGGCAGATTAGGTGAACCCAACATTGGACAATTTTTTAATAGATTTGATAACAATTCTTTACTTTATTCTAAGTAAACAAAGAACAGGAGAACTTTTGAAATCATTTAATGCAACTGCATCTAAACTCATGAAAATATAATATATTGCAGCTTATTATTATTATTACATAGTATTTATATAGCGCCAACAGTTTGCGCAGCGCTTTACAATATAAGGAAGACATTACCGTTACAATACAATTCAGACAAGATGGTAAGGAGGGCCCTGCCCCTGAGGGCTTACAATCTAAAAGAGGAGGGGGAAATGATACATGAGGTATCTGTGGTAGCTGTGGGAATGAATTATGTGAGAATGTGAAGGTTCAGTGGTTAGGGTGAGGTGGGATAGGCTTCCCTGAAGAGATGAGTCTTTAGGGAACGCCTAAAGGCAGTCAAGGTGGGAGATAGATGGACAGGTTGGGGTAAGGAGGATGGGAGAGACTCTAGAGAAGTCCTGGAGGCGAGTATGGGAGGAGTGGACAAGGGAGCTGGAAAGCAGGAGGTCAATGGATGAGTGGAGGGGACGTTTAGGGTGATACTTTGAGACAAGGTCTGAGATATATCCAGGGGGCAGAGTTGTGGATGGCTTTATAGGTGACTGTTAATATTTTGAATTTTATCCTCTGGGCGAGTGGAAGCCAGTGGAGTGATTGGCAGAGGGGGGATGCAGACACTGAGTGGTTGGTAAGGTGAATGAGTCTGGCAGCTGCATTCATGATAGACTGAAGGGGGGATATCCTGTGTAGTGGAAGGCCAATGAGGAGGGAGTTACAATAGTCAAGACGAGAGATAACAAGGGAGTGGATGAGTAGTTTTGCGGTGTCATTGGTGAGGAAGGGGCGTATTTTTGAGATGTTAAGAAGGTGAAGGCGGCAGGATTTGGATAGCGATTGGATGTGGGGAAGAAAGGTGAGGTCCGAGTCAAGGATGACACCTAGGACCTTGGCATGAGGGGAGGGTTGGATAGTTGTGTTATCAATCACACTAGCATACTAGCACTTAGAGGGTTACACACGAAGGACCCGAAGGATTAGGCAGAAACCTCGGCTAATCCTTCGGCTCACTTCGGCCGTGGGAGCCCTTCGATTCAGCCGAACCGAAGGGCTGCTGTACGGGCTATTCACAATAGCCGAAGGGCTCAGCTGAGCCGAAAGCATATGCTCCACAGACCATTCTTCCCGCAAATGTAAACAACTGGGCGGAGCAAGCCGTTATGTCATGGCTGGCTCCACCCAGTTGTTGTCATTCAATGGCAGCCTAGTGTCCTCAGGTCATTTGAGGACACTAGGCTGTCACTGAATAGTTTTCACCAAAATCTCTTTCCCAATCAGCTGGTAAAGGACTCTTCAGTAGCACAAAGAGAAGCCCCTCAATTAACAACATGTGACCAGCAACTAAGACAAGTATTGGCTGGGACTCAGCTTGATACGGAACACCACACCAAACCAATTTTTTGGGTTGTGCTAAAGTGGAGAAGGATTAGAGCCTACGTTAGGTTTTTATTTCAGTGGCAGTGTTAGGGAGACAGTTGTCATAGCAACAGGAAATCGACACAGGCAGCAAAAAAAATCCAAAGGTGTTTGTTTTGATTTAATTCCTGTACAGGAGAACACAATATAACAAACACAAACAGATCATGTACACCCCCTAGGTAGGGGGGCACATGACAATGCCCTTGCCCCCTCGCAATGCATCGCTTTGTGTCTTAGTGCCCAATAACCAGGCCTGAGTTCTGTCATATGGAGGTAGCGGTAATGTACTTTACACTATCTCAGTTTAAAACCTGCTCAGCAAATCAAAACGTACACCTATATCTCAGCTAATCTGGTAGGAATAGGAACAACCAGGAAGGGCAGCATGCTATAGTTCTTTGTGTAAAAGGACCCCATTACTTTGGGTCACCATAGTGTATCTGGAGTCAAAACTTTTTTTTTCTCTTTGAGATTTGGACTGCATAGGAAAGGCTTCGATTCAATGTCCAGTTTTTATCCCTAGCAAAGTCACTGCTAGAAAGATGTATCCCCTTTATTCATCTTGGTGACCTTTGTCACCAGGAAAGAAAGTGATGGACAATCCTTTACTGTTGTCACTGAACAGAGGCTGAGTCGCTGAACGGGCTGAGTCACTGAACAGGGGCTGAGGTTAACTTCCATCAGGGACACATATTCTATGACAGCTGTCAAAGAAGGGGTTTCCCTTCACTTTAGAGAGATTTCACCTCTATTCCTGTTGTGTTTCTGGATAGGAAGTTAAAGAAAATGTCCCCAGTGGGACACATGGAGGTTAAAGTACATATAAAACCTACTAATTAAAGTGACATTAAACCCTCAGATTTTTTAACATAAACCAATACTGTAATGTGTGCCTTACTGTAATCCATGGTTGTTTCCCTTCTCTTTGCTGCTTTTCCTTTTAAATCTGTATCTGTTCTCATGCTGGGCAGAACTTCTGTTTTGCAGCAGACTGCCTTGTCTCTGGAATGGATACATGGTGTCTGTGTGTAGGTTCACAACCTGAGCCAGCACTACAGGAAGAGGCACTCAGCTTCAAAGGGAAGTTCTCCCCAAGCATGAAAAGACATGGGGATTTAAAAGGAAGAGCAGCAAAGAGAAGGGAAACTACCATGGATTACAGTAAGGCACACATTACAGTATTGGTTTATGTTAAAAAATCTGAGGGTTTAATGTCACTTTAACTTTTTTTTTAACATGTTTATTGGAGTCTCAGAGGAAATGCTGAAAATAAAACATAACATGTACACCTTTAGCCCACACTATGTAACAATTAGGTTGAGATTACAGTGATAGAAGAAATGCAATGCAATCTGCACCTCACTCCAAATATAGTTGCATAAAGATACAATTTGGGTAAGGTTATATATGCATATTAGTAACATGGCCTTGAAAACTCATCTCTTCAGGGAGGCCTATTCCACTTCAATATAACCATACTTTCAGTTCTTCCATTAATTCCTCACAAACAGTTATTACCTTTTGTGTCACGTGCCCCTCCTACTAGATTGTAAGCTCTCACGAGCAGAGCCCTCCTACCTCCTGTACTGAAATTGTATTGTTAGTATTGTTAACTGTATTGTCCCAGTTTTGTAAAGTGCTGGGCAATCTGTTGGCGCAATATAAATCCTGTATAATAATAATAATCGCCAAAAAAGAACCAGAAAATAGAAATAAGCCAGAAAGTGACAGTAAGGTAGAAGAAAGAAGTTAGGAGATGCAGTGCAAGGGGCAGGCCCCAGCCAAAACGGTGTCTATATTTAGATTCCATTTATGCAACATAGTTCCCTAAGAAAGGAGGGGTTCCTTTGGATATCAATCTTACCATTCAAGTTAAGTGGAGGTTATCATGTCCAGGTAAGACACAGTGGCAATAGGCAAGCCAGCAGGCCCAGATTTTTACTGAAGTGGTCTCGGGTTTTATTGCGACTGTTGGTTAGTTCCTCTAGGGGCGTGGTTCTCAACTTGTGGGTCGGAACCTAAAAGTGGGTCACCACATGCCTTCCGCTGCACTAGGTGAGAGACTCCTCAGCCTCCCCCTAGTGCAGCACTGTGAGTTCTCAGTGCCAGCTTGAGGTGGAGTGGGCTAGGGCTATGGCCTCAGTCCATACATGCATTGCTTGCAGCTCCCTTGCTTGCCCTGAAGATGTGCCTGGAGCGGACTGACGTCACATTCTAGCTCCTAGCACCTTTACAGGGCGCTCAAGGGAGCTGTACAAGCAATACACATATGAATGGAGCTCCCTCACAGCACAGCAGCCCACACTGGACCCCAGGCTGGGGATCCACTCCAGTTCTCGTAAGGTAGGGAGACTGGGTGGATCTTAAAGAAAAAAAATGTAAACTTTTTTTGGGAGTATGTGAGAATGTCTGTAAGTGTGTGAGATTGTGTCTATGGTTGTGTGTCTATCAGTGTTTTTGAGGGCCTGTTCACACTAGTACAGTGTGCTAATCGCACAGTTCCATGCAATGAACACACTGTATCACGCAATTGCACTTACCACACATTCTGAAGCTGGAGTTTAGTTGCCCACAGTTCGATCGCCTGCACTGGAACACATGGTATTGCAATGCAATGTTGTGCATTCTAGTGCGGTGCGCCTTGGGTCATGACTTAATGACCAAGGACAAATGTGGGTCCTGAGGTTACACAGGTTGAGAACCACTGCTCTAGGAAACATATCTCATGTATTCTTTGAAGCTTGAGCCACCTGTTGTGTTCAACATAGCTGAATTAGGGCCTTGGGTGTATTTAGCAAGTGAGGGGTAATAGATTGCTTGTAGCTACCTCTTAGCTCGCCTGTACAGTAAAACAACATCCATGGGTGTATTTGACAAGTACCCTCTGTATAGAGTTAATAATATCACCAATATCCGACTAGTATTCCTGAATTATCGCGCATTGCCACCAAATTTGAGTATGCATAACAACAGATACACACATACACACCAGCATAACTGAAAAGTCTCCAAAGACATAGGGGCTGATTTACGAAGCCCAACACGCACACGCGCAGGCTGCGTGCGCGTTTTAACCCGCAAAAATGCATTTATCAATCGAACACGCACATCATGGCGCGGTTTCACGCAGGCATGGCGCGTTTTTATGTATTTACTTACGCGCGTGTCGTGTAATATGCGCCATCGGCTGCACGCCACTATAATAAAACATTGCAAGTGCTAGAATCATATTTCTACTACTGCCATACATGTGCAAATCATACATATGATACATACTACGCGCGTGTTTTTGCGTGGCGTGTTTGTGAGGTTAGTAAATCAACCCCATAGAGTTCAACGCGGTAAGACACCATCTTGAGAGAAGCTTCTCTATCTTTGAAAAAAGGGAGGACATGTGTTAAATGCAAAACATTCAGTCTTTGAGCCTCCATAAGTGATTGGCCTACGTTAATTTCCCATTGGAACAGGAAACCAGGTAAATTTGGAGCTGTCAAGTGCGTGAGAGTGGCATATATTATTGAACTGACAATTAGCTTCTTTTATTTTATCCCATTTAAACTATTCAATATACTGTTGAAAGTGTTTTGTTACATCTGTTTAATAAATGCAAGCAAATATCTGTTGATTGCACCACAAATCTTGTAACTTCCTGTGCACTCTACCGCTGTTGCACTGTTATCAGTTAGCAGTATTATTAGCCCTGGCCAGTGATCTCTTTAGAACACCTTCTCCTATGTTATGGAGTTGAGGAGAGGAGGAGTTGTTCTGTAGTCCTAACATACTGTACGCCCTGTCCTTTGGTGAAAATGTTGCTTCTCCATAGCTACAGTACAGTGAGTGTTGTCACCCTAAGACAGAAAGTGTGTTTTTGCCTAGATCATCATTTGTCATGTGAAACGAAAAGATAAAAAGTCCCCCTCCGAAAAAGAAAAAAAAAACCCGATGCAGCCACCATATCTGCGTTTATGTTCTTGTGTTTAAATGCACTTTGGGGTATATTTATTAAAAATGAATTGCGTCATTCACTCTGCAAATCTCTGTGAATGTTCATTCTGTGCGAGTAGATGCAAAACCAAAAATTCTTAGGGCTTACACTTTATGCATTGGGGCTGTGCTGGCTGATGTTTCCAGTCACGGTCGGTTCACAGCACAGCGTTGTGAAGGAAACGCAGTGGTGTGCGCTGAAAAAAGTATGGCATGCTGTATTTTTTTCACCGCAGCAGGATGCAACACAGTACACCCGCCTCACCCCGTTGTGCCCGTAAAACTGAATGAAATGTCACTTGTGACATTTCAAAAAAGTTCAACTGAAAAAAGGTACACAGTGCAATGCGCTGGGATTGGCACACCAGCACAGCGGCTGGTGTGAATTGGCTCTTAGTATCTTTTCTTTTTTCAGTCAAATATAATTTTGCATGTTTAAATGTTGTAGCGATAACTCCCTGCAAGGAGCCGCTGTTTGCCCAGTCCACATCTAATCAGTCTGGGGGTTGATTTCCAGCTGCACCCATTAACACTAACCGCCCTCTTCTGATGTCCATAAATTGATGTCCACTTCAGTAGTATGATGCTAGTTGAACCGTTTATTGAACTTCTTATTAGGGAGAGAGGATATAGAGGTTCTAGATGTCTAGGGGTAATCATCATCCGCTCCAGACTCACCGGATCTTGTATCCGTAGGAATGCATGTCCACAATCCAAGAAAGAATACTAACCATGCTCCGAAGTCCAAATAGATCCAGGGCACTTCAAGAGCCTGTACTGGTCCTGTTTCTTTTCTTCTCTCCATCTCTCAGGCCTCCTCCATGTAGGAAGCCTCAGGGGAACATCTTCCCCCACTTCAGCCATTGCCCACCCCCAGGCCTCGGCCTGGCCTGGGGGACAGGCTGAACAGGACCCAGCCCTAATCCATGGCTGGTCCAGGCGAGAGAGACAGCACATGGCAACTCCCACCAATATATGTACACTCTGCCAGCAGGCACCACTAGCTGCAAGAAACCCAGTGATTGGCCGCTGTACTGTACACATATTACAGTATCCACCACTGGCTGTCCCACAATATGACATAGTCTCACTCCGCCCTGGGGGGTACAGACAAGGCTAGACACCTGGGATTAACCATGTCATTGCTACTACAAATCCAGCCAGGCTGTCTACAGCCCTGGCTATCACTAAATGCATGGTAGTCACATCACAAAGGGTGATGGGTGCTACACTGTAATACTGCATTATGGCCACTAGACGGAGCTGGGGAGCACAGAAAATAAGTATTTATTTCCTATGCTCCTCACTCCATCTAGTGGCTATAATGCAGTAATACATGATTATATTCGAAATTACAATTGACTTGTAAAACAAAAACTTCCTTTTTGCATCTATTCAGACAGAATAAATGTTCAGAGACATTCGCAGGGCCAGTAGCTCTGCAAATTGTTTATAAATCAACCCCTTCAAGTTTTAATAACTCAATTTCAGAGTTGGATTAGGTGTTAGGAGTTTAATTTTATTGGTTAAGAGTAAAGCTCTTGCATAGGTTAGATTTTAGGGTTAATTTTCGAGGCAAAGTTAAGAGTTACTGTACATTTCCGTTTTAGAGCGTAGAATTAATAATAAGTAAAGTGCTAAGGTTAAGGAATAGGTGATAGCTGGGAAGGCAGGAGGTTAAAAAGAAGGGGGGGGGGGGGTTCAGTTTATTTTTGGTGCAGGGTTAAAGGTACCCAAAATGAACTGCCAAATGCTAAAACAACACTCTTATTAGTGTATACATTAAGTTCCATAATAAAATACCAAACATGTCAGTATCAATATGTGCAGTTTCCTTTAAGCATTTCACTTCCTTTTTTAAAGTCTGGAGTAAAATGATGTGTTAATGACCAAATTTCCAAGGTTCAGTAAGTATACTGCAAACTAAGAGCAAAGAGGAACCATAAAAAGGAGGAAGTTTGAGGGACAGATTAGTGTCAAACTGAGCAAGAGTAGAGAATCTATAGACACATAGTGAAAGGTAGAGCAATTACAAAGCAAACGACCAGAGAGATCGCTAGGCATTGGGTGGATGACACTTGTGCAAGAACCATCACGCACTTCAAGGTAGGGAACATCATATTCATATATAGTATATGAAGGCACTTTGATTTTTGTCTGAACTATAACTTTAGTAGCTAACATTTATGAATGAAAGGATGGTCCTGTGTGTCTGTATATTTACCCCATGTGCTGCATAGATGCGAATGTAATAGCTCAACTATTTCCCCTACTGATTTTCAAATGCTTGCAAAATAAGGTGATTTTACTCTCTGACATTTAATTACTGTCTGCACACAAAACGAAAAATACCCGTATACTGTAAACTGTGTGTTCAACATCCAATAACTTCTGGTTAAAGGGTTTCTAAACCCTCCGTTTTTTTTTGCATATATCTACTGCTAGCAAACAGTAGATATATGCAAAAAGTTTTTAAAAAAGCAAAAACCGATTTAACAGCGGTTGAAACTTACCCCGTCTTTGCCGCGCGCTCCAGTCCGAGAAACCGAAAGTGCTCGGGTGGCTGCAAAGCATCTTGGGGCGGGCGCATGTGCAGTTCGGATTTTCGCACGGGAGACGAGGAGAGACGCAATGAAAGTCTATCGACGCGTGCATCCGCATGCAGACACCGCGGGATCGGAAGTGCCAGCAAAGAGAGAGGAGTCAGCGCTGGATCGGACACCCGCCGCAGTGCTCGAGAGAAAGCTGAAAAGGACAGGAAAGATGAGGAAGATCGGATTAAGAGACATCATTTAAGGTAAGTGCTGACATTAACATTGGGGGGGAGGGGGAACATTTTTTTTTACTTTAATGTCACTTTAAGCATGATTAGGTCAGCTGGCTCTTAACTTGGTACTAATGACAACTCCTCAGTAGATTCTCTTGGGCCACTAAGGTGGGGTAAAAAGTGATTGGTTGGAATGTTATAGCCTATTGTTTTCTTGTCATAGTGAAGGGATAGGATAGGCACAGTGGATGTCTGCCTGTCACTTATACATAAATCTTAATAGAATATAAGCATGTATGTGTATGCTCTCATGGTCAGGGCCCTCCTTACCATCTTGTCTTGAATTGTATTGTGATTGCAATGTCTTCCTTATATTGTAAAGCGCTGCGCAAACTGTTGGCGCTATATAAATCCTGTATAATAATAATAATAATGAAACTGGACATGATAAATATCAAGTTTATTACCCTAAATTTATTGCATTCAAAATGTTATTGCTAGCATGATATTTGCATATTTTGGCCAGCCTACGCATAGTCGCCAATTACACATATACAGAGAAAAGTACTTCTACATTTTTCAATGAAAATAATTTTGCTGGAAGCTATAAGATAAGATCCTGTTTGTACACAGGATATGACTACTTCCCGCAAGGACGAGTAAGCACGTAACACGTGATGCAGAGTATTGTAGAAAAAAACCCCACTCTCCTAATGATTTCACTTCAAGTATATCTATGCTAGTACATTTTCTTATGCTGGCAGGCTTGGTCAATGCTACCATATTTTCAATAAGCTTAAATATTGTAGTATTGTGCAGATAAGCGGATCTTATTCTGTAACTAAGAAGTTTCTTAGAAAGAATGTAAGCATGAGCAAGTTAATGAAGATAAATGGGTTACCCAAGAGTAGAAGAGCCCTCATATTCTTGCAGAGGCAGGGATGCCAACTGTCCATAAATGTATGGGCAGTATATGAAAAACATACTGATACATCAAGGTTGCCTGTAGTGTTTGCAAAACAACAAAATTATAAAATATTCCAGTAAAATATAATGAGCTGATACAGTGTTACAATCTGATATGTGGACCCTGCTCCTCAGTGCGTCTACTTTCTCTGAGAGTGAAGTCTTAGAGGTAACTGGTGGTCTGCTAAGAAGCACCTCACAGGGGATTGGGCTTAGCTGTTGGCTACCCCCAGGTCACGTAACAGGTACTTGCAGACCCAGAGAAGAGTAGGTGCCAGGTAACGAGCAACTGAAGTGTGAAGGTGGCACTGGGTAGCTGGAAACAGGAGTGAGGGCAGAGGCTGTGGGTGCAGAGATGGCACAACAGACGTTCATACTGTGAATACAGCTCAACAGAGGCTGCAATTGCAGCAAGTGTAGCACAGGTTGAGCCTTTGGGTGCTGCAAAGACAGTTGAGGTACATGGGAGGCTGCAGGTGCAGCAGAGGTTGAGGCTTTGGGTGCTGCGGAGTCAGCTGAGGTACATGGTAGGCTGTGGGTACAGAGAAGACAGTGGATGTAGCAGAGGAGGCTGCAGAAGCAACTGAGGTGCCATAGAAGTTGCAGGTGCAGCAGAGACTGTGGATACCACTGAAGCAGAAACTTGGGATGGTCGCTCTGGTGTAGCGGAGGCTGCAAGTACAGCTCAGACTGTGGGAGTTACAGAGATACAGCCAAGATGCCTTGGAAGTTGCAGGCACTAAGGCTGTAACGTATTTATTTATTACAGGCATTTATATGTATATAGTACTAGTACTATATATATATAGCACTGATATATGCTGGATCAGTGACAGAATATCCCACTCGAGTTTAAACTTAGGAAGTCGCGGGATGCGGCTGTACATTCATACATCAGTCCCTGAACTCATTGAGCTTACAATTTAAGGTCCCTATCCCACATGCATACAAACACGCTAGGGATGTCCCGATGCCACTTTTTCAGGCCCAAGTACAAGTACATCCCCTCATGTACTTGCCGATACCAATTACCGATACTTTTTCTTAAAGGGACAGGTGACTTTAAATGATCCATAGTACAACTACATGTTATGTAATATGGATCATGATTTAACCTATTCATGTTAGCAGGGGAGAATTGTAACTCTATTGCTGGAGTGTAGTGGAGGTGTGTGATATATATATGCACTACATATACATTACACACATCCAGTACACTATAGCAATAGATTTACAGCCAGCCCCGTCCCAGCTTCCCTTCCTCACAGTTTCACTCCGATCCCTGTAGCCTCACGCGGTGCCTCTTGTAGTCGGCGCTGGGCAGGATCGCTGCATCGCATCTCGGTGCTCAGCTTGTGGGAGGCGCTCACAATTCTGCCAAACACGCACATACATACTAGGGCTGATTTAGACAGGAACCAAGTGACCTAGCTGCATGTCTTTGGAATGTGGTAGGAAACCAGAGTAAACCCACAGGAGCACAGTAAGAACATGCAAACCATACAGATAATTTCCTGGATGGGATTCAAATTGAAGAACAGTGCTGCCATGTGGAAGTACCAAATACTAAGCCACTATGCTGCCCATACTAAGGCAAATAACTTTGGTAGATCAGGGGAACAATTAGACTACGTTCAAGAGATACCAGTGTTCTTATCGAGTTTAAATGGAGGAATGTGATGTGGTTATAACACTCCAGGCAAAACCTAAAGTGCCTACGGGCACATGGCAGAGAGGAAGCACTGGCACTGGATCATTAGAGTAAGTAACCATGAGACTCTGCAGTTGAATAGGAGCAGCTCACCATGTTCTTACCACATGTAAGCATGATGCACAATTGAAAATATATTTTTGTGGTCTCTCAACTAGGTAATACGTTGTATATCATGCAGCTCTCTACAGTGTGTAGCCAATTTAGTCAGGCCTTCTGTCCATTACACATAAAAGTTACAGGGCAGCATACTATAACATTGCCAGTGCTGCGGTAAACTATTAGATCATCCTATCAATGTGTATGATTTTTGTCATGGTGCATGTAACAAGTTTGAGCTATTATTTTGGGCAAATGTCCATAAAATAAAATTGAAGATAGCAGCCTTGAGCAATTACCAATGGTGCCTGGAGGGCTGCCAAAAGTATTTCAGTAATTTTAGCTTTGTTGCTGGGCAGGAAACAACAAGGGGATGAAGGGGGGTGTCATCATCAGGTAGCATTTAGATTGATATAATAGAAAATTTCAGGAATTTCATGAACTCATCATAGATGTGATGTCAGCAGCCCCAGCAGACTCAAAGCTATCAAGCTATCACTCTATAATATTACCTTCGCTCCTCCCCCAGCAGCTATATAAAAGGTTATATAGTGTATCGCTCACCCCCGAAGGAGCCGCCAGAATAACCCAGGTATTTCGGTACCCAAGCCAAAATGAACCACCCAAAAAGGATCCACAGCACACCAACACACCTTAGAGATTTTTGTTTTACTGAGTTTTACTGAGCAAATATATATATTTTGTCAGGCATTGCATATAAGGGCACAATAATTGAAGGAACAGTCAACAGTATACATTAAGTATTCAGACAATGAGCAACCATGGCTATCTGTATGCTGGGGTGTGCAGTACTGAACTATTTAAGAAACTATCTTTGACTTTGAGAACTTGATTGATAATGTACCAGTCCAAATTAATCCCCAAGTCTCTATACTTCTGGCCAGTAGCAATAATTTAGGCTAGCCATCATTGGGACCAATGCTGTGTTGATCATGTGAATTGCAGAAATAACATAAGATGGCTGAAGGCCTCTCACCACTCCTCAGGCCAACGTTGTAGCTGTGATGTCCGTCAGAGAGAGACGGGCATCCCCTTTCTCTCAGGCCGACACCTTTGCTGGTCCTAAAGTCCTCTGTGGTCCCTAGAAGAAGATCACCGGTCACACTAAGACGCTGAGTAGCTTTCTCTCTAGACACAGTTAGGCCTGCCACGGATTGCTGGGCCTTCGGATCCCTCACTGCACAGACTTGGCCGGTCGTCCAGATACCCCCACTGAAGTCTCTCTTGATCCAGAGGCTCTTCAGTCTCCTTGCACTCTCCCAGACAGCACACCCAGAGTCAGTGCCCCCCTCTGCATCAGGGGCAGCCACACAGCTCTACTGTGTGGCTGCCCCTTTCTACTGTTCTACTGTTCAAAGCCCATTTCGTGTGCACCTTACTGTACAACTGGTAACAAATTGTTGAGTGCGTTTGTCGTTTGTTTTGCTTTACCGATTTGGTACAGCGACGCATGGGGTTTCTCAGCTGCCAATGGGATGTGCGGGATCCCTTGTGTGTTTCTGTACCTTTAAGGAGGTGGGGCGTCCTCCTGACAAGCCTGCACCCAATTTGATATCTTCTGCCCCATGTGCTCCAAGATGGAGACTCTCATAGTTTAGAGTTAGGACCGCACTATAAGAGGTGCCTTGGCGCGGCAGTGCGGCTTACACATCCTTTGCAGAAGACGTGTATCCAAACCTCTGTCATTGTCCTTAGTGGTGAGACAAGTTGTTTTACATGCTAGTTTGTGAGTGTGCCATGATGCCTTTCTACAGCCACACAGCTCTGTCTCCTTTACAGGGTTCTCCCAGACTGAGTGCGCTCAGCTACCCCAGCCCAGAATCACTCCTTCTCTCTCAAAACTCAGCCTCCTGGGAATGACAGTCTCCACGTTCTCCCACAGCATGGCTTGTCCCATTCTCTGCACTGCAACTCCCACAAGTCTCCCCATCACAGGCTGTGCATAGGTCAGTTAACTAACAACATATATATCTATAGAAATAGATACCAATAAAATTACATTAATATTTATTTAAAAGAAAAATAACCTAGCTCTGTAAGTGGAAAAGGGGGATCCATCTTCTCTGCAAAAGAGAGACCTATTGGATCTACAAACTAAATACCCTGGTTCCAATAGGTCTCAAGGAGGAGATAGAAATTCATACCATTCTATAAGCCAACAAAACACAAACTGTTTGGCTGTCACCATTACCTTGTCACCTTGTCATACCTCCACTCCAGTTGTTTTTAAACCTTTTTCCACCATAGTTTTTAATTACCTGATATTGAATGCGATACCAATATCAGTAGCGTTTTACTCTTCAAATAGTTTCTAATCAGAAATGGACACTAAGGGGTCTATTCACAAAGCTGCCAAAGGGGAGCCGAGTGAATGACCGATCAGAAGTGAAGTGAGCCGAACACCGTTCGGCTATTCACTTCAGGCTGGTACGGCTGATTTCAGCCGTATATCGGCTGAAATCAGCCGTACATCGGCTTGCTTCGTGTGGCTTCGGATAGGTACCATTTGTTTTTAATAAACCTTTTTAATAAAATTTGCACCTTGTATTATTTATACAATCCTTTGTCCTTTATCTTTCAGTTATTACTGATATACGCTTTATACCAATACGTAGGTTACCCCGATGTTCCTGTAAATTGAAATGAATGAGAGATACGATCTGCAGGCGCCTAGCTAAATGTTGCCCGAGATGCTTATGGGCGCGCATTCGTGCTCGATCCGCCCCCTTACACCTATAGGCCTATCAAGACAGCGTGACTAGTGCTGTTCCCGCCCAGCTGTCAGTTTTTAAAATCGCAAGTTTCCCGCTAACTCGTTTCTTCTACTTCACCAGAGCTTGACAAAGAGGCTTCGCCTCGAAACGCGTAGCGATTTACCCCCTACACAACACTTTTAACTGCCTTTTAACCCCCCCTACTGCTTCAGCCGGAGTTCGCTATCTACGACATTACCGCTCTATCTCCTGATCCAACTGACATAGAGATGGCCGCTGACAGTTCCCGTCACACAGTATCCAGATACAGAGTGTCTTTGGCCGCAACGGCTCAGCCTGGCCAGCTGAGCTCTTTTGAAGGCAGACAGCTGTTCTTATATCACTTCGTGCATATAAGTTCTCAGCTGTTCATACCACTGAGCTTTACCCGGCTGCTTCTTTCAAAGGGTTGCACCTGACCACCTCCAGTGTTTGCCAGGACATCCTAAATGTAAGTTATTCATAATTGCATTCAAACAGTAGTAGCGCTCTTAATTCACATATTGTCTTTTTTCGCAGAAGAGGTTGGCCACTTTAGAAGGAGGGGTGCGCAAGAGGCAGGACCTGGGACCTATGCTGCTAAAGTAGTTCACTAGGGAAAGGGGAGGGGGGCACTTTGGCCTTTAACCCTTGCCTGCTAAAATACCTTGACCTTTAGCGAAACAGACATTGATATTTTCGTTTTGTGTGGTCCATAGCAAGTTAATATACCTACTCACTTTTTATACTGTTTGTTTCCGGAACACCAGTTATGGTCAATTGTCACTCAAACAGAAGAGTAAATTAAGCTGTGACACACCAATAATGGATTCCCCATATAGAATAAACAAACAAATGGGAAGGCCAGTTGCTGTGTGATTTCTAGGAAAGTGAGCCCTGTAAATATCACATAGAGTATGTAAACCCTAAAATGATCTTCTCTTATTTGTTCCCTTTTGTTCCCTTAAATATGCCCTTGAAAGCATTTTGTTATATGTGAAAGTTGCAATAAAAAAAAACAGGTAATCCTAGCTATAAAACTATAAATCTTTTGAGCAGCTGTTAGCATTGTTCCCAGCAATCTCTTTGGACTACATAACACTTCTGTACTATGTTATAAAGAAGAGTAGAGCAAAATTAGTTCTGTTGTCCTAGCCTAAGGTAATAAGCTTGGTTCTCCATAGAGTGAGCAATGTTACCCTAGAAGAGGAAGCATGGTGCTGGCTGAATCATAAAGTAAAAATAAAGGAATACATACCCCAAGAACAAAGCTAAGGCTGTCACCACTTCTAAGGACTAGTATGCTGCATTATATTACATTTTTGTTATTGGGCTTAGGTACACTTTAAGAATGGACTCAGTTCTGGATCTTCCGCCTAATCATAACATGTATGCATTAAGAGGTATTACTATATACACTATGGTGCATCTACAAATCTGTATGTTAAATATTTGTTTTAAAAGTATGGGATTTTTATAAAATATATAAAACTTTCTGGGATGAGAAAGAGGGACACTTATAGTCCGATGTATGTAAACAAAGGAAACACTATAGCCGCACCTCATGTAACACAAGTAACAAAGAATTAATATGCAAAATGTGATTGGTTAAGTCCACAAGTGCTTTTTTTTTACTACTTATTTTCTTTTATAGTGGCCTTTTAAAGTACAAAATGCTATAATTTAAAGGTTGAATGAAAGGTGTAGTGCAGTATAACATTGCTGATGGTTATAGATGATTTCTTATTGAAGTATATACACGTTGGACCAAAAAGAGTGACATCTGAGCAAGAAAGAGGGTCTGCGGGGTCTATGTTCAAAAGAGGGGCATTCCCTCTAAAGGAGAGACAGTTGAGAGGTATGCATAGGTGTGATCACACTTTGGCCACCTCACTAGCAACTTGCTAAAATGACCTCCAAGACCAATCCATCAACTAATTTTTCTAAACCAGATGACTAGGCAGCTCCCACACTGTATAAAGCTCATGTAACATGGCACATTGCCATACACATGTAATACAGCCCTGCATCTAGCAAGTGAAGTATTGCCCTGTATATTATGTAAACCTATCAACAGCACAAAACAGCAGAAGGAACCATTTTCTGCGGACACAAACTGTCCTATATAATAGCAGGGTGGTTTCTTGGTACTTGTGTGATTTTGGTATCAGGACTGGTAGCTACTATGCCATTGCTGGGTAAAATAACATTTCATTATATCTTCATATCTGACAGCTACAAAATAGCATGGTACTATCTGGTGCAAATATAGTAGAACTCTCTCTGACACATGTAACGTGGTAAAGACATCATATTTCTTGAATTAGAGAAATATAGCAACTGAAATGGTTGCTATGGATAACATCACTATTACCTTTATAGACTCATCAACCTATCCAACCGCTCAGTGTTTTGAACCCCCCTCTGCCAATCCTGCACTGGCTTTCACTCGCCCAAAGGTTAAAATTCAAAATTTTAACAACCACTTACAAAGCCATCCATAACTCTGCCCCCGGATATATATCACACCTTGTCTCAAAATATCACCCTAACCGTCCCCTCCGCTTATAACAAGCAAATAAGAATGGCTTTATACTGTATTTCTACTTGAGTTTTAGAACATTGTCAGGGACCTTCCAACCATTAGCTGCTAAATGTGGTTTATCCAGTTTTCAGTACAGGGGGAAGTAGCGCTTATTACTTAGCCATAGTAATAAGTCAACCTCATCATGACAAGAGCTATTTAAATCTGAAATGTAATTTATGGTGTGATGTGGTTATGTTAAAGCAGACCTATCAACAGCACAAAACAGCAGAAGGAACCATTTTCTGCGGACACAAACTGTCCTATATAATAGCAGGGTGGTTTCTTGGTACTTGTGTGATTTTGGTATCAGGACTGGTAGCTACTATGCCATTGCTGGGTAAAATGAAGTGCAGGATAAGGTGTGCATGCTGCTTTAGAGGTTAGCTCTTTGTGTAGGGATTAGGTTAATGGTTACAATTTATGTTAAAGGGAATGTATAGTCTCTTCCATGCGTATTTTAGGTATACATATAAAACAGCCATATTTGATGTAAACATTGTGTTAGCATTTTAAAAGAATAGTCTCTATATATGTATGATTTGTAATCAAGAAACAATTCCCCAAATAAGGAGATCCCACCACCACTTCAAATATGCAACAATGTCAGTAAAAAATGTATTTATTAAACTAACTTTAAATATTAAATGTAGACATATATGACACATGTATCAGTACAAAAAACAAACAAACATATACGTAGGATTGCACTCAGCTAAGTGAGTATCGTTTGAATAAGAACAAATAAAGTGATCCGTGCACCCCTAGAGTAAACCTAATCTTTGAGAATAAAGATTCTGACGAAGCCCCGGTTTGGGGTGAAACGTGTCAAGGCATTGGCGTGGTGTTTTGTGGATTGTCCCGGCTACGGACACCCCTGTCTGTAATAACCAGTTGTATCTAAAGGTATCCAAAGAGAAGAAAGTCCTTTTGAATATCTCCATTCAGCCCCAGATTGACATTCAGGCTTACTCCATATGATTTAAGCTGTTCTAAATTCATCTAGGACATCCGGATGCTTGCTCACATGGAATCTACACAAGTGGGAGCACCTACTCTGCGGCTGCACTTGCTAATTGGAATTCACATGGAGTTTATGTGAGAACTATGTATTTCCATTTAAGGATATCCATACTATCGAACATCCTTTGCTAAGACACCCTATGCCGATTGCATCTTATTGCTTTTCACACTTATGGATGTGTGACATTGCAGATTTCCTGATTGAGGATCAAATAACGCCACTGTGAGTGCTGTCTACTCACGTACTTTTTTTGACAAGGAGTGAGCTCCATCATTGAGACTTGTTTTCCCATGCACATTGTGCTTTTGAATCATTACTTGCGGGACTGCAATCTCTTTCATCTTTGGAGATACCTTTTCCTGGGGGATTTTATTCTCAAAGATTAGGTTTACTCTAGGGGTGCACTGATCACTTTATTTGTTCTTATTCAAACAAAACTCACTTAGCCGAGTGCAATCCTACGTATATGTTTGTTTGTTTTTTTGTACTGATATATGTGTCATATACTGTATGTCTACATTTAAATATTTAAGTTAGTTTAATAAATATTTGTTTATTACAAATATTGTTTCTTTGTTAGAATTACTATAGGAGACTCACCACTAGATACTGTTTTGCTACATAGTGTATATCTATAACCTTCCTTCCCCATTTATAGCTCTATGATTTGTAATCACTAGGGATGCACCAACACCGATATACCGATACATGCTGATTGGCTGGGAAGCTGGCCTCCCAGCCAATCAGCATCAAGCCAGCTTCCCGGCCAATCAGGAATTTGGGAGGTGGGTCATTGCTCGCCGCCCTGCTTCCTGATTGGCCGGTAAGCCGACTCGATGCTGATTGGCTGGGAGGTTGGTTTCCCAGCCAAGCGCAATCCAGCTAGCCAGACAACATGGAGCCAGCTTTTTGGGCAATCAGATTGCCCGGGAAGCTGGCTCCATGCCAGTGGAAGCACCGGTATCGGCAGTGGTGTAACAATCGTCATAGCGACCCAGGCAGCCGCTATGGGGCCCAGGCACAGGGGGGCCCGGCCAGAGCATCCCTTTGTTGCTGTGGCATATCAGGGTGCTGGCTGTCACTTGCAGCTGTGAAGAGGAACGTGCCGCTGTTAGATCACTGACAACCTGTCAGTGATGTGTGCAGCGGCTCGTTTCTCCTCACAGCCGCTGCTGAGCTGTGTCTGTGTCAGTGACAGCCAGCAGCTGCTGCAGAAGAGACTGGACCCGGTGTTTGCAGTGAAGGAGGAGGTGGGGCCCGGCGGCCTAAGAGCAGGAGGGGCCAGTGATGTAAGAGGAGGCGGGGCCCGTCGATAGAAGAAGAGACAGGGCTGACGATGGAAGAGGAGGCGTGGCCCGGGGACGGAAGAGGAGGCGGAGCCCGACGACCATGGAGGCGGACAGCGCTGACAGGTAAGAGGTGTGCAGCCCACCTGACACCCTGCAGAGCCCACCATAGAGAGTATATGGCGGGCTCTGCATGGTCACTATAGGGTGGGCTGTTTGGTATATCAGGTGGGCTCTGGAAGGGGCATAACTAGAAATCACAGGGCCCCATACAAAATTTTGCTATGAGGCCCTGTGATTTCTAGTTACGCCCCATGGGTATCGGTACTTAGTATCGACAAGTACGGAAAGCAAAGTATCAGTACTTGTACTCGAACTCAGTGCATCTTTAGTAATCACATTGTATATGTATATAAGAGCAGCCATATTTACTCATAAAATATGGAGGCTCGGATTCCTGCTTTGCAGTGCTACACAATGCTTGTGCTTTACTGCTTCTTCGTACAATGCTCTACAAAAGCAATGCACTCCCTATGTTGTTGATATCTTTTCTCAACAGCTTGTAAAAATATTTAAGTCACATCCAAAATTACTTTAACACAAACACTACAATAGAAACTTCATGTGCTCACTGAAAAAGACTGCTTTCCCTTTAAAAAAGTTAATAGAAATACAAATGATTTAGAATTTGCCTTCAATACAAATGATCATTCACTGAAAAGTTGTAAACATTCCTAATTTTAAAAAAAATCTGTTATTTTATTCAGTATTTTTCTGATGGTTGTTTTTGGCTTGGAGCTTTTGGTGGCAAAAGAAGTTTGATAAAGCCTGCACAAGCATAACTTCTTACCCTAACAACCTGACCCAGACACCTAACCCACAACTAACTCTTAACACCTAACAACTAAACTGTAGCCTTAAAAGGGACAGTAAACTCGGGAATTAAATCTTAAAAATACATTCAAGTATCTTTACTATTAATGAAAATGTATCTTATTTGTGTATCGCTCAGCTGTAGATCCTCAAATCATCTTTGAATTTGTTCTGATACTGTCCTTCCTTCTGGAGGATGGCTACTTTTGTTCCCTATGGTCCCTGTGTGCTGTAAAGCTCATTCCTGTGATGGACTACAAACTCAATACAAATGAGTAAAGACATGAGATTGTAGTCTATCACAGTAGTCTATCATGGAACACACAAACCGGCACACTGCATTAGTGAAATGTTGTATAATATGGATAGTTTACTATGAGGTCATTAAGTTTTCTGTATTGCTAAATTTTGACACTTATACCTCCACCCCGCACACTCCCCTGCTCTTCCTTCCTCCGCACACCAAAGTCTGCAATGACCAGAAACGTAACTTACTTTGCTGACAATATCAGGAAGATCTGCAGCCGTTTTCTTTTTGAATATAGTAAGTACCTTTAACGGTTACAATGGCAAAGTCTTAGATAATGTGCATTGCATGAGAAGTCCATGATAGAATGTATGTACAAAAATGTGTTTTCTCACTTGCCTTCCTTGTTATGATTCTGCATAATAATGAGGGAGACGAGAGAAAGATATGTAAACTAGTATAGCAGCTACAGAGAAAAAATCATTGAGCAAGGGACACTATTTACAGCAGGAAAGCCTTGATAGGGTCCTTAAGATACCGTTAACAGAGTCATACTTAAAGTGTCTTTGCACTTTTGCTGTTACGTTTGAGAAAACCCCTCTATGTTTGTGTTTCAGTTCACACAGCATACCTAAAAAAATTCTCGCCTTTTAGATGTCTGTGTAACAGCCTTTGCAAGCTTCTCTCTGCAATCTCCAATTGACAGGAATAGAAAGACCTCATAGAAAGACGAGGGACAGGCTGAGCTTCCCTTCCATAAAATTATTCTAAGACTTTAATCCTTTGACAGGGTTAATTATGTTAATTTTTCTTTCGAGATAGAGCATGAATTGTGTAAGCAGCAGTTTTAAAACATGTTTTAAGTTATGCTTATGTGAATGAGAAACATGTAACAAATATAAAATAGGTGTTATCCCAATTTGTCTGCAAAATTAGAAATACACTTTAGCCACTTGAAGACGGGGTGTTAAACACCCTTCCTGTCCAGGCCATTTTTCAGTATTCAGCACTGAGATATTTTGACTGACATTTATTCAGTCATGAAATCTATTTTGTATAATATTTGGGGGACAGTTAGAGCTTCCTTTTGGTGGTATTTAATCACCACTGCAGGTTGTTTTTTTTTTTACCATAGAAAGAAAAAAGTACCAAACATTTTGAAAAAACAACAACTTTTGGTTATGTTATGAAACATTATTGCCCAGTTTTGTGGTAAAATATAAAAGACGGGGTCACGTCAGGTAAATAGATGCCAAACATGTCAAATATTGAAATTGTGCGCAATCGCAAAAAACTACCACCCCCAAAATTGGCCATAGGTGACATTTTAAAAGCTTTTACTGTTTACCAGTTTAGTGTTAATAGTGATTAATGGCCCTTGAACGATTGCTCATGCTTCGACATTCAAGGTGACATGTAACATGTGCGGTGTAATCGTACTTTCCCATGTAGGCGCACCCAACGCAAATTTCTTTTTATATGTGCGTGTATGTGGGGAAGGGGGACTTAAACTTTTTTTGTGTTTTTTAAACTTTTCTTATATGGGACTCTAATTTTTTTACTTTTATTTTTTTTTTACACTTAACTGTATTGCTATCACATAGGGGCTAACAAGCCAGTGACAGGTCCTCTTTACGGAGACATCATGGGTCTATAAGACCCTTATTGCCATCCAGGGACCCCAAAAAAGCTGATGAGGCAGATATCCGATTCTTCTCTGACTATAGCAGCCAGGGAAATGACAGGCTGAAGGTGGAAGTGATTTAATATGCATTCAGAAATCAGAAGAAAGATCAGCAGGTGGAAGTGTACTGATCTTCCTCTGATCTCCATACAGAGAGCCGATGTGCCAGGCCCGCATGGGGGATAGCAGAGCCCGGGATAGCCGGCAGTGGAAGGGGGGGCGCGCATACTCCTCGGCACCATACATACAAACGGGTGGCTGTAGAGTCGCCTGAACACTTGTATGTAACAGCCGTTACCAGCTGTTTAAAACTCTTACTGTGCCCTGCTACCTTGTGCACAAATAGAAAAAAAAGCTTCCGTTCATATATGATGACCCGTAGTAAGGCACTTGCTGTCCATCCGTTTATTTACAACAGGCAGACGACAAGTCCAGCTGAACACTAGGCTGGGAAAAAGAAATACACTTGCAGTGTATTTTCAGTAGGATCTCTCCATCTGTACCACCAGTCCCATGAGTCCTCCTCTCTAAGGCCCTTCTGGCTTCCTCCTCCACATACTAATAGCCCTGTATTGCATGTGATGGTGCCAAGGGCGAAAGGTTATGGATGAAGTGGGGAAGAGTTTTGGATGAAGTGGAGAATAGTTTTGGATGAAGTGGAGAATAGTTTTGGATGAAGTGGGGAAGGGTTTTTGGTGAAGTGGTAAAGGGTTTTGGATGAAGTGGGAAAGAGTTTTGGATGAAGTGGGGAAGAGTTTTGGATGAAGTGGGGAAGAGTTTTGGATGAAGTGGGGAAGAGTTTTGGATGAAGTGGGGAAGGGTTATGACTTGTCAGGTTTTAAACATTGCTTGTGTTCCATTGACGATATGTTTGTCAGGATGTTGGCTTCTCTTCCTGTTCTAATTTACACCTAGTGTCTGCAGAGGAAACAAGAGTAAATCTCCCTCATGGGGACTCAGACATCAATAAAATACTGACAGAGGTTCTAAACTTTCCTCACTGCACTGGGAAGATTGTTTTTATTGCTGCTTGTGTCTTCCCTTGTGTGACACCAGTCAAACAGACAGAAGGCCTAATCTTTCCCCACTCTTGTCTGCAGCTATAACAAGTTTGGAGTTGGGCAATAAAGTTATTAAAATGTATTAAATATCAACTTTACATCCCAGTCTGCAGACGCTTAAAATTTTTTACATTGTAAAACAAAATCAAATGCTGCTTCTTTGCAATATGGTGCACAGAATGTCCCTAGAAAATTAATTTGCTGAGTATGTGACTGCTTTTCTCAGAAGACTGCACTGAGGAACAAGTCTCCTAAAGCTGGCCATACATTATACAATCTCTGTAAAATCTTTTTCAAATTCACCAAAACGATGTAATATGAAGACAAAACTAAACAATCCATTTAAATACTGTGTTTCCCCAAAAATAAGACACTGTCTTATATTTTTTTTTGGCTCAAAAAAACACACTAGGTCTTATTTTCGGTGTAGGTCTTATTTTTATTTTGTTAATGTACAACAATCTACACTTATTCATGTAGAAAAGTCTACATGTATTCATGTACAAAAATATGGTGATCAGGGCAATCAAGGATGCTGTACCTTTCCAAGACCAATTTGCTAACTAATCGCTGGCCAGAATGAGCGAAGCGCACTTTCACTATCAATTCCTCAAAGGCGGAGTGCATTTGGTATCACTCCGCCTGTGACAGAAACCGGCGCTATAGAGGAGGCATCGGCTTATGCAGCTCTGCTCCCTCCGCTGCCGCCTCGCTTGCTCTAGCGCTGGCTTCATTCCCCCTTATGCCACCATCGGCCCTGGGAATGGTCACAACTAGGTCTTATTTTCAGGGTAGGTCTTATATTTTAGCAATTCCCAAACATAGTACTAGGTCTTATTTTCGGGGTAGGTCTTATTTTCGGGGAAACAGGGTAGTACCAAATCAGGCAAGGCCTTGCCCTACATAGTTGATGGTAGATCTAAAGGAGATGTACAGATTGTATATTGTATGGGCAGCTACACTTTTGCAGCCAAATTGGAATAACAACTGTTTTATATTTGTACCATTCATATGGCATACCTTATACAATGTAAAAATGACTATTTTTTAAGTACCTAGCTTCCACCCATCTAATGTAAAGGTGGAGGGGGTAGTGGGAAATTATGTTTACTCTTATTTACTGTATCTGTACTATGCTGCCAGATCTCATAGTATTGTAAAAGAGATTTGAACACTGTCTGTCCTAATAAAGGGTTAAAGATTTAGAAGCATTGTATGTTAATGAGAGGAAGCTCAGAAAGTAGAAAGACATCCTACTTTCACTTTCAAACTGTTCAGAGTAGCTTGGCAACTGCAACTGGTATTGTTCATTAGTAAATGTATTTATGTGTTTGTTTAGCTAGCTATAACTTTAATCTGTACAGTCTATTTAAAGTGCAGCAACCCAATAGCTCTTGCAGAGAACACAGTGATAAACACCAATTACACTGCAAACATATTTGGCCTAAAATATTTAGAAAACAAAATCTGACACTGACCTTTCTGCTGAGTACTGCAACACTTGTTCTGGCTGCTGATGGGTTGAAGGTAGGGATGTCCAGATACCAGTTCAGATACCAGTGCCGATACTTGGCATTTTCACAAGGAACTACCAGGGTTGCAGCTGGGACCTAACTCTGGTGCTCCACCACTGTCCTGAAATCATTAGTCTGTATTGTTTTAGAAAAACTGTCACATGACAATAAACAAAAATGTATCAGTACTTGTATCTGTGAGTACTTGGACACTTATCAGTACTTCTACTTGAAAAAATGGTATTGGTGCATTCCTTATATATGTTTATTAAAAAAAACATCATACATTAAAACAGAGATGTACAAATCCCAGGAGCTCCGTATGCTCCTTAGAAATGACAGCTGCCTCCTATCTTTTGAATTTTTCTCTAGTCTAGTCATGGAGCTGGAAAAGTATCTGTACTTGTACTTGTACCGAGTATGGTACATGGTATCCGAACATCCCTAGATGAAGGTATTTGTAGGTGGCAAAAATCCTGAGTAATAAAACTAGTTAGAACAGAATATTCTTTTCAAAACTATAAAAAAAACTAAAGTTTTGGCTGTAAAAAATACTCTTTACACACTTTAAACAATTAGTAATCAGAGTTAAGCTCCAGTTACGGTGATAGAGCACATAAGCGATTGGAGGTGATTTACCAGCTATTTTGGATATTTTTGTCACAACAAAAACTTGTGCACATCTACTGCCTTCAACACAGATTAAAAGCAGAACTGGTGCTGCAGCACACAAGTATACAGATTCTTTTGAGGATCCATGCTCTCTTACCTTCAGTTCAGAGACTCAATGTTCTTGATCCTGTTTCTTGATGGCCTGCCCTCAAATGTCTATATTCTTAGCCTTTGGCTTGTTCTTGTTCCCTTGGCATCCCTGCCTACTGTTGCTGACTTTGGTCTCATGAGACCTTGTTTCTGGTACTGCACTTCAATAGCTTATTTCCAGTGTAAAGGTGACACTGAGGGTCTTTTGGAACCCCAGCATCACCTTAAAGAGGACCTGTCACCACCATCTGCTATTACATGGGGGGGCTTGCAAGCCCCCCCCATGTGATAGCAGTCAAAGTAAAGTAAAAAAAAACCAGTTTTTAAAATTAAAATGAAATAAAATAAATCAACCCAAGACGCACTGCAATGAAATGCATGGCATTGCAGTACCGGGCATTCGGGTGCAGGCAATCGGACTGTGGGTGGGAGGTTCGTTTGGGGTGTCATTTAAATTAATGGCAATGCAAGGCACACTAGAAGACGCAGTAGGTGCGATTGCATGGTACAGTGCATTAATCACATGGGCCTGTGTGATTAACATACTGTACTAGTGTGAACGGACCCTCAAAAACATTGACACACACACACACAAAACCACAGACACAGTCTCACGCACTCACAGACATTCTCACACACACATACACACGCCCAACAAAATTATATATTTTTTTCCTTTTTTAAGATCCACCCAGTCTCCCTACCTTATGAAAACTGAAATGGATCCTCAGCCTGGTGTCCAGTGTGGGCTGCTGTGCTGTGACAGGGCTCCATCCATATGTGCATTGTTTGTACAGCTCCCTTGCGCGCCCTGTAGAGGTGCCAGGAGCCAGAATGTGACGTCGGTCCAGTCCAGGCACCACTACTGGGCACATGTGGGAGCTGTAAGCAATGATGTATGGATGGAGCTCCCTTATGGCCAAACTTCCAGTCCACCCCAACTCACCTCAAGCTGACACGCAGGGCCAGGCAGCATACTTTGAATGGCTGCTCAGCACAAGAACTGACGGTGCTGCGCTAGGGGGAGGCGGAGGAGTCTCTCACCTAGAAGGAAGGCATGGGGTGACCCACGAATCATGGGTTCGTGCCCCACTGAACATGGGGTCACGACCCACTTTTTATTCACGACCCACCAGTTGAGAACCAGGGCTATAGATGATCTAGGTTTGTCTACCAGACTATGCCTCTACTTATTGCTTGGTGTCACATGTGTCAGGATATTCTTTTGAATATTGATTCAGGTGCATAATATACTCTTTCCTACCTCCCAAACCCTAACCTAGCCTTTTTCCAAGCTAACACCACCATCCGTAGGGTTTACCTGGGGGCTGCTTAGACCTTGTACCCTGGTGAAGCCCTTGCTACCTGCTAGCGTTATAAAGAAGGCCCTGCATACGATAATGGCTAAGTGCAAAAATAACTGGAAAACTGAGGGAAAAAACTGGAGCAGACAAAATCTGGAGCGGTTGCCCATGCCAACCAATCAGCTTCTCTCTTCTCTCTGTATATATAACATATTGCACTTAAAGTGGAACTTTACACCCTTCCACACACAAAGTTCTAAGCAGGCAGGCTTATTATTGCAGAAGAGACACACTATGGGGTCTATTTATAAACAATCTGCAGAGCCATTCACCCTGCAAATCTCTGTGAATGTTTGTTCTTTGCAAATAGAGGAAAAAATGAGCATTTGTAGAATATTTTTCTTTGAGTTCAAATGTAATATGATGTAATAACACATTATGGCTACTAGAGAAATACTCCCTATGCTCCTCAGCTCCATCTACAGCTTCGATGCTTGTTTACATCCTGCGTACAAAGTCTCCCTCTCCTGCATAGTACATCCCTATTAACTTCTATAGGGCCCTCACATGTCTTTAAGGAGATGTTTAGGAAATTGGGCAATATCAAACATTTAAACAAATGTTCTATCTAATTAACAATGTCATTTCTAAAGCAGGGGTAGTGAAACTTCGGCATTCAAGCTGTACCGGAACTACAAATCCCATGAGGCATTCCAAGAATTTGACAGCCTAAGGTACGACTCCCAGAGAGGGATGCATGATGGGATTTGTATTTTCATCACAGCTGGAGGGCCAGAGTTTGCCTACCCTTGTTGCAAGGTATGTTATGTCTTCAGGGGCCGGAAGAGTAGCAGATGCTTGGAATACATTTCCAGCAGAGGTAGGCAGTCCGTCAGTCAACATTAAGTGAATTTAAAGTGTATCGAAACCAAGAACAAAAATGTAACATGTTGCAGCTCACCAGTTCTTAAATGTGGTGGCTGCATTAGTTTTATTTTTTAAGGCATTTTCCCCTTTATTTTCACTCGTTAATCCTGCCAGTAACACATTTTCTGTTCTAGGTTAACAAAGTTAATTCACTGTACTGTATCTGTGGAGAAGCAGCATTGTCATCCCCTCTCCTCATCTCCATAACATTGGGGTGTTATTGTGTAGTTCACAAAGGTAACCTGGGCGAGGCTGATAAGCATACCTGGCAACAGAAATTGGTTTGGGACAAGAAGAAGAAATAATAGCACTGAACTTTTCACAATTAAACAGAAGCACTTATTTAATAATGGCACACATAGGGGATGATTTATAAATCATAGGAATTTTCTCTTTGTCTCTATCGAGTGGCCAGAATTCCCTACGAACGGCGTTCGGCCAGCTTATGGCTGGACAGATGATTTGTAAATCATCCCTATAGTGTGCTGAACCAAATTGTGGGGCTAACAGTGCTGTGGTTTGCTAGTCACAGTTTGACTGGCACAGGTTGTTGCCTCAAATGTAATGTTGTTGTATACTATTATCATAGAATAATTATGCAGTGTATTATTAACCCAGTAAAGCTATGGCCTTGCTCATTCTAAGATAATCAGTTTCAGGGTCTTTTCTGGGCTTTGAATGATTATATTAATATTCATGTCTGTTTTTCAGCATGCAGGATTTGTTTCAGAACAATGATTGATAAGAAAGGCGGGACTTAATGCTAAGCCTAGGGCTTTATAAGTGAATTTTAGTAGCTCAGTGGTGCTACTAAAATGTCATAAGATCAATCTCTTTTGTATGACATTACTTGAAATGTGAGCTGCTACATAAGAGATGTACAATAATGTGATGTAGTGTGTCGGGTCCAGGTCTGCGGGCCATGTCAGGTCCCGGTCCGCGGGACATGCCAGGTCCCGGTCCGAGCCCCTGTGCGGGGACACACATGGAAGGGGCGTCCACCGGCAGATCCAGGCCGTGCAGATGCCCGGAGACCCGGCGGGATCCTCCCCGCACGGCGTGACGTCATCGCGCTGGCACATGCCGGTGACGTCATCACACTGGCGCACGCGCAGTGACGCGTCCCCGGCCTATATAAAGCATCACAGGACTCTGATTCATTGCTGAGTGATTTTCAGCCAGTACTGGTCCTTCCTGCCTTGCTCCTGTTACCTGATCTTGTTTACCTGGCTTCCCTCATTGACGTCCCAACCTGGATTATCCTTCTGTACCTTGCTGCCCGTTTGTTACCGACCTGGCCTGCCTCTTGACCCTCCAATTGGATTCTGCCTTGTACCTCGTTTGCCCGCTTGTTACCAACCCGGCATGCCTCCTGACTTCCAGATTAGACTCCAGTACCATCTGTGCACGGCTGCCTACTCTGCTAAGCCACCACTCACCGCAAGTGACCCAGGATCCTCATCCGGCACACGTGCACCCCCTGCCTGAGCACACTGTCCTCAACCCCAGTGGTCGTCAGACGGGGTTGCAAGGGAGGTCCTTCTCGTCACCTCGGGCCCACACCTCGGACCTAACATAGTGATTGATTGCCCTCAAATACACAATAACACATCATGTAGCAGAAACCATTAGCCTCCTCTCTTTTCCTCCATAGACTTAAACAGGTGAAGCAGATGAATCAATCTATAATTGCTAATTAGGGGATTCATGGGCTTAGGAGTTTTCCCATTCAGTTATATGGAAAAAATAATTTCCCAAATAATTGAATTGTAAATCATAATTAAACGTATGATTTGTATCTCCTAACAAATGTCTGCAGCAGCACAGAAGAGTGATTTTTACATAGAAGAGTGTTTTTTTAGTCCCTGAGATCAAAACACGCCCGTGTAGCCCTTGCCAAAGATAAAGTGTGCCATGCTAAAAAAAATGTAAAGAATAGTGTCAAATATAGTGTCAAAATAGTGCCAGGCCTTTTGTGGGGAGCCTGAATTTACAAAGGGAATAAACTAGACAGAATAAAGTGGAATTTATAGTTAAAGTGCCTTCCCCTAACTAGACTTCATGATTTTGACGTTTAGAAATAATGTTTCTGGGGTATATGTCTAAGCAGTTCTAAAAAAAAACCAAGGGTCAGGAGCAATCAGCTGTTCATGCACAAACAGGAAGTTCCGCCCTCTTAAATACAGTATTGCAAAAGTGTGGCTGTAAAAAAAAAAAAAAAAGAAAACAACCCATGAGAACAGAAAGAGTGCTGCAGCAATTGTAGACCTGTTTTTTTTTTTTTTAAGCTTTTTTTGCAGCTCCAAGAATGTTAACTTGATCCTTGCTTCACTGCCTAGGGACTCACAGACCTGGAACAAGCATGCTGGCAGTAACAGTTCTGAAAGATAACTAAAGATTAGGGTTGCCACCTTTTCTTCAAGTGAAACCCGAACACTCTAGCGCCACTAAAAAATTTTTGGGGAGAATAGAGAGAGAGTAAGGAGAGGCAGCTAGGGGAGGGAGTAATGAGACCATCTATAGAGAACTGCAAATCCCAGCAATACATTATAAAGATACACACAGATATCCCCCTGTGCCTAGAATGAACTCCTGCTGTAGGTTTAAAGAGCACTAGTCAAAGCAGCTTACCAGTCCTTAGATGCGCATTTTATAAAGTTTAAAGGAGAACTATGAGATGAGTGATTTCCACTCACCTCATAGTTCTAAGCCGACCTGTGACAATGAGACTGTCGCAGGTCGGCTCAGTAGATCGGGAGGTGAGGGAACACATACCGGGTTCCCTCACCTCTCGATCCTGTCACGGCTCTCTGCCGTGACAGGGGGAGGGGCTGGATTCCCCTCTCCCCGCTCCGATCTGCCAGCGCTGACTGGCGGAACGAATGGGGGAGGGGGCGGGTACATCTGGCTCTGCCTCTAGATAGGCAGAGCCAGCTGTCACTCACGCAGCTGGGCGGATCCCGTCATCTACGCCAAGATCCGCTCCAGGTGCGGCGTCTCAGTATACCGCGAGCTGTAGCTTGCGGTATACTGAGCTTAGGGTAACGGGAGGACGCTAGTTTGTGTCCTCCCGTTACCCTAAGGAGAACTATGGGGAAAAAAACTGACCCCATAGTTCTCCTTTAATACCTCTTTTTTCATAGGGTGAACCTGCCAGTAACACATTTCCTGTCCTAGAGTGATAACTTTCACTTGCTGTAATGTATCTATAAAAAAGCAACATGGTCCCCCTAGGCTGTCTGCTCCTGATCTGGATTACAGAACACCCCCTCCTCATCTCTTTAACATAGAGGAAGGTGTTCTGTAGTTCCCCGAGGAGAATTGAGCAAAGTCGATGACGCTGATTAAGATTTAAAACTCAAGATACATGCTCACTAGATTTCTGTCAGTATTAGGGTTTTAATGAGACAAAACATGGGGGAATATGCATGTATTGTAGAGATGCCCTGAATGTGTTTTGTTTTTACCATGACATACACTTTAAAGGCCAACTCTAGCTTGGGCAAAATACATTAAAAATTCTCCCCCTCTAACTCACAAATATAAAAGCATCTCCTGCTGCTTTACTTGCCCGATCTCTGGGGCTGTCCCCCGCAGATTTGCAGATGCAGTGGCTACACCGTTTCTGTTCCATCACCTGTCCCTTGGCCTGGACTCAGGAGGAGAGAGTGGGCTTTACTTTTCAATCTAAATGAAATAGCTCTTTAAATCTGCCATAGTTTAGTAATGGTTAAGTGAATACAATGGAAACAGAACACTTGGTCTCAGTTTCACCACAAAAGGACTTAAAAATTCCTTCCTTATTTGCTCAGAAACTAGAATTACAAGATCCTTATTTATAAACCGTGGCAAACAAACTGTTAAATAGTAAAAACATTTTTTTCTCTATTGTCCATGGAGGGACACAGCTCACTTCTGAGATGTACGGTTTTGCTGTTGCCTCCAGGAGAAATGGACTCTAAGCAAAAATATTAAAAGCCTGCCACTTTAAGGACATAACCACCACCTCACACCTACCAGTTTCACTTAGCGTCCTCAGAAGAATAGATGTCTCCTCCTCTTCTACTTTTTTATTGTGATTTTTTTTTGCTTTTTCTGAGACATTCTCTCTTTCCTTTAAATGGGGGTTGATCAACATTTAGCTCTCAGTACCATTAAGGGTCAGATATCTGCCTTGTCTGTCCTTCTTCAATGTCTTCTTGCTTTTAATTCTCTGATTCGTATTTTATTCAGGAAGTTGCATGTGTGGTTCCTCCTGTTAGGTCTCCTCTTCACCAGCGGGACTTGAAAAACCTTCTTTTGAACCTATACGAGATATTTCTTTGTTGTCCAAAAAGGTTGTCTTTCTTGTGACCATTACCACACCTAGAAGGGTTTCCGAGTTGCCCGCTTTGTCTTTCAGAGAACTCTATTTGGTTCTTCATAAGGACAAGGTTGTTTTGAGACCACAGGTCTTTTTACCCAATGTGGTTTCTGCCTTTCATCAAAATGAATACATTGTTTTACTTTCTCTTTGTCCAGCTCCTGTACATCCTGAGGAAATGTCTCTTCATTGTTTGGATGTTGTGAGGGCTATTAGAGTTTATATGTTAGCAACAGCCTCCATTAGACGTTCAAATTATTAGTTTGTCCTACCAGAAGGACCTAGAAAAAATTGTTTAGCCTCTAGATCCGCTATTTCTAAGTAGATTCATCAGATTGTCTTTCAAATGTATGAGTTGCTAGATAAGGTACCTCCTTTTCCAGTTATTGCTCATTCTACTAGGGCAATTAGTACTTCTTAGGCATTTCATAATTAAGCTTCTGTTACTCAAATTTGCAAGGCTGCAACTTGGTCTTCTGTGCACACTTTTGAAAAATGTTATAAAGTTGATGTTTCTGCCTCCTCTGATGCTAATTGTGGCTGAAAAGTTCTTCAGGCAGCTGTTTCAGTATATTTCTTAGTTATTTTTTTGTTGAGCTGGTTCTTCTAGTTGTTGTGCTGCCCGTCCCTCTATTTGGAGTGCTTTTGAACGTCCTTATGTCTCAGAATTCTTCGGAGCTGTGTCCCTCAATGGACCATAAAGAAACCAGGACACAGTTCCCTCCCCCCATGGTCTTTTACACTGCTTGCTACAATTTGCAGGTGTGAGAGGTTATGTCATTACAGTGGCAGGCTTTTCATTGTTTTGCCTAGTGTCCATTTCTCTTGAAGGCAGCAGCATAATACTATGTATTAGAATTCTTTAGAGCTGTGTCCCTCAATGGACTCCGAGAAAAGGACTTTACAGTAAGAACAAAATCCTGTTTTTTTGCTGGCTAGCTGGTACGTTTGCTGGGAACTTTATGTATTGTGTTTGTTCTCTAAAATGTATAAACAGAAACAGGAACCATACCGCACTCCTTACCGGGATTCCCACTTGATGAGGATGGGTGCTCAAAATGACTGCGGATGGCACCGCCACACATGAACAATAGAAAAATGTCACCAGCACACCATAAGTTGAAAAAGCAAAATATTTTATTGCCAATAACTGTATCTCATTGGCCATTGAGATACTGCTATTGGCAATCAAATATTTTGCTTTTTCAACTTATGGTGTGCTGGTGACATTTTTCTATTCTCTAAAATGTGCCCCAAACTTTAAAAAGCTAGGTATAAATTGATTGGAGCAGTTCCCATGGGCTACTTCCAGGCATACCTTTCCTTTATTCATTGCTATATATGCTCCAACATGGAGGTTCTCATAGACCAGAGTTAGGTACCACACTTCACAGATGGGCCTTCCTGAGCCAGTGTGGCTTCCACATGTAATTGCAAATGTGTGCAACTAAAACATTTGTTCTTTGACAAACAGCCCATTTAGGTCCAGGGCAACATCATAGATGTGCTTTACCCTCCTTATCTGAGTTTTCTATGAGATGAGTAGGTAGGTGTTAAGCTGTCAATACGCTATTGGCCAGTTTGCCAACACTGTCAGCAGGACCACTGAGTCCTACTGATGAAATCTTAGCAGTGTGTGTCCCCTTTTGCCACCCCTCCATCCAACAAAACTTGATTTATCCAGACAGAGATCAAGGCAGGCAGCAAACAAGAGATTAGTCAGATCCGGGTAGGGGTCTAGGCAGGTGGCTTGCGAGAGAGTAGTCAGGTTAATCTGAGTCAGCAACAGTCAGGAAAGGAATCAGTATTATAGAGCTTTTTTGTTCAAGAGTAGCTAGCTATGAAGACACAGCACCTGCCACCTAAATGAATTGAATACCTTCCTAGCCAGTGAGCACACCCAGTGTCAGGATGGCTTGCTAGACAAAAAAAAGACAAATGAATAGACACCTGGTTACAACATCCAGAATTGAAGCTGCAGGTGAAAACCTGAGTATTTAAATTGAAAGGTATCATTTCCAAATAAACAGAGAAAAAATATCCCACTGGTAAAAGTGGGTGCATGAAGGTTTGTGGCTACAAAGCCTGCACTTCATCTACGTTATCAACAGATATCCTACAGTAAAGCAGGCATCAAGAACAAGAATCAAGAGGCTAGGACATGCCACTGTTAAGAATGTGACCAAGGAGATGCCCTCCATAAAAAGGCAAGTGAATAAGATGTTGTTTAAACATATCCTCTACGTCCCAGGCACATAGCTACAGTTCCCTACATATATGGACAGCTATGACTGCCATGCAAGATGCTATCTTAGATGTCTGAAAGAGGCTAGCACAGCTGGAGTGAAGAGCTTCATGCATTTGCATGATTTGAGGAATTCATTAAAAAAGTTTTGCATCACTGAGTCATGGTTTCACAACTTAAAGTCCCTACCAGCAGTTGGCAGAGGGACATTTTAATTATCTCAAACTGTTACTTGAACAAGGATTGTACCTGAGCCTCAGTAAATCCAAAGGCATTATTCACCAAGGTGATGAGATGTCCATTAAGATGAAGGACTGTCCACCAAAAGTAGAGACCATTTGTCAAGGAATTCCCTATCCCAGGGAAAAAAAACTGTTTAACATGTTCAGGAGGAAGCCATGATAGGACAGGAAGCTCTTGAAAGTTTTCACAGGCGTACTGCATTAATCAGATTAGACATAATATTGAGCATTTCAGATTTTTTAACGACCCATTAATAACAGATCCCACAGGAGTAGGCAGTGAAGGATCAGAGCCAGAAATTATGATAGCCTCAGGCAAACTTACAGGTGAAGTGCCAATAGGGACAGAAGTATGTGCTACTGAAGAGGTAGCAGTGGAACGTTCTGAATATCTGCAAGAAGATTTTTTAATGAATCTTGCACAGACTGACAAAGTCAGAGATGGAGGTAGGAGGCCTGGTAGATCTGGTATAGCTGTCAGACTGAGGTAGTAAAGCTGGAGAGGGTGGTGAAATAAAAATGAGGAAGAATGCAACTTCAGCAGAGCTAAGGAGAAAGTGTCCAACCTCCTAGGACACTAACAAAAACACTGAGGTATAATGGTTAAGGGCAGGGTTATTGGGGGCTTGTCTTCAACAGGTTTTCAGTGCCTGCCTCCTGTAGGCATATAACCCACATGTCCAACAATTACTACATGTCCCTCAATAGATGATAAAGAAAATATTTTAGGATAAAACACTAAAATATATGTTCGCTTCAAATACACTATACTTTCTCTTTAAGAGACAGCTTGTCAGCCCCAGCCCCAAACTATTGAGGAAGTAAATGACCATGTCAGTCTAAGCAGGAAGGAAGAGGTTACAATTTACTAAGAATAAAAATTATCACTAAAGTTATTACGCAGACCTTGCAGCAATGTAAAAGCTGACATTATTTATATTCAATAAAGGTTAAGTGGCTGACATATAGAGCAATGAAGGGTCTTCTATTACACCTTAGAAAATCAGTTGTGGATTGTGATAGTCGTAAAAACAGCAGGAGAAACTAACCAAAGTGAAAAAGTGTAATAATAAACAAACTAAAGGGAGTCAACAGAAAGACAAGATGGGTACATTTAAAATAATCAATAATAAAATTAGGGCCGGATTTCCAACACTGCAGTCAGTAGGCACACAGCCATTGATGCCAAAAGAAAACCGCCTCTGCTAGGATCACACAGAACATTGTCCTTTTTGGTCCTAACTTGACTTGACATCCGTGTCCGTACATTTTTTCCTCCACCTTGCGATGGAGGAAAGAACTGAAACTGCCGGAAACAATGTCAGTCTATGGACATTGGATGTAAACAGACATGTGTCCGTTACTAGGGTGGCACCGATACCGTTTTTTCGGATATTTTTTTTCTGTACTCGCCGATACTTTCTTCCTGATTGCCTGGGAAGCCGGTGTTCTGTCAAGAAAACACCGACTTCACGTTCCCTCATGACCTGCCGCCAGGCTTCATGATTGGTCAGGTAGCCGGGCTGCCTCGCAGTGTCACTAGGCAGTGTGAAGTCGGCTTCCTAGCCAATCAGGAACCCGGGAGGTGGGTCATGACCTGCCACCCAGCTTCCTGATTGGTCAGGAAGCCAGGCTGCCTCACAGCGTTGCTAGGCAGCGTAAAGCCAGCTTCCTAGCCAATCAGGAAACCGGGAGGCGGAAGTTCTTGTATCGGCGTAAGTATCAGAGCTTTTGAGCGAGTACGAGTACTCGCCCAAATGCTCAGTATCAGCACCGATATTGATACCAATATCAGTATCAGTGCATCCCTTCTGTTTACATCAGATAACCCCCAAACAGGCACGATCAAGTCCAGCAGGATGGATCTCTGATCCATTTGTTTTTCTGGACCTTGGCCGGGATTAGGGGTAACCGGGTGTAAACGGACACGGCTGCCGATAGACTTACATTGGGTATCCGATCAGGTCCACATGCAAAAAAACTGACAGGCAGACCCGATCGGACCACCCATATGGAAGGGACCTTATTTGCTCACTTTTGGTCTAATTCTAATAAATATACAGTTAAATGTGTTTTGTTATATCTGTTTGATAAGTTCAAAAAATAATTTGATTCTGCCAGAAATCCAGTGCTGTCCAATGTCATATACCATGCCCAGTTCTCCTCTGTAAACTACAGAGCATCTCCTCCCTTTGTACTGGAGGTGAGGAGAGGTGTTCTCTAGTACTAATAACTTCTTGTCCTAGTGTGACAACGCTGCTCCTCCAAATACAGAAAAGAAAGCTTGATAAAACTACTGCAGTTACTACATCTAAGGTTCCCACCTGGGCGTTCATAATATGCGCGTATAATGCGCGTTTCGAGCCGTGCGTTTTTACAGCGATTTGCGGTCCACGAAGCGTGCATTTACGAGAACTATACGGCTGCATCCTAATGGATACGCGCGGAAATACGCCCCAAAAGAAGCTCCTGTACTTGTTTGGGCGTAGGGCGTTTTTCAGCGCGTTTCAACGCGCTAAAATACGCCCAGGTGGGAACCATGCCCATAGGAAATAATGGGATTTCACTTGCTGAAAAACGCCCAGGTGTGAACCCAGCCTTAGAATTGGCAAAAGGCAATATATTACAGTTATGCTCTTGGATTTAGATATACAATGTTCTTAATTTTAAAACTCTGTTTTGCAGACTTTACCTGGTGGACTTGGTGATGTGCTTCATATGACTTCTGACCTTGTCCTTACCCGTAAGTAAAATGTTTCAATTGGCTGATGTATTCTTTTTGTTGCGGGTACTGACATATTGTGTGTATTTTACATTTTTTTTCAATATTTTCTAATATTTGTTAAAACTGGAACTGATTTTTGACATTTATAGCTGCTACTAAGCGTCAACAAGCTGGTGGCAGAAAGTACAGCAGGAGCCGTCCTTCAGACTCCCTGCTGGATCAGAACAATGTCTATGACAGACACCAAATTCGGTATAGTGCCTGCACTCCCTCCTTCTGCTCTGCCATTCATAAAGCACAGCTGCAGCGTTATCACTTTTTTGTTCATTGTGAATGGCAGAACAGTGCAAAGGCGGGGAGGCACAATACTGTTACTGGTGTCTATCACAGACACTGTTCCAATGCAGCGGGGAGCCGGAAGTGTGGCTCCCCCTGTACTTTCTGGTACCAGCTTAGTGGGGCTTAGTAACAGCAAGGTAATTCAAAAATAAGTTATGGATTTAACAAATCATAAAAGGTTTTTTTTTTTAATGTTGGGCTGTAATGGTTAAAGTGATATCATAGTCAAAAGGTTTGTAAGCTATTTCAAATGCTTACAATGGATGTTGTTTCTTGATGTTTAACAATTTTAGTTACCTGCAAAATCACCTGTCTCTGAGCACTGGTCCTGATTTCCTGTTTTAGGGTGACTCCTTTCTCTTGCAGGGCCCTATGGAGCCACCCTTGTGTGTGCTAGTAAGCTGTGTGTGTCTCCACAAACACACAGGGACAGCAAGGCAAGCCACTTCCCTCCCCTACTATTTGTTCCCCTCTCCTGCTCCTTCTTTCCTCCTCCAAGCTATTAGATGGAAGGTTGCTGGGTATTGTGCTGTCCCTTGTGTTCTTGTACTGGACAGGAAGTTCAGTGAAGCAGAGCTCAGAGAGTTGGAACCGGCTATTTAGAGACATGATGACTTTGTAATTGGCAAAAATTTAAATAAATACTTTGGTGGGCAATGTATATTTGTTAGATGTGGATCCATTATTGAAAAAGTTTAATACTACTTTAAGTCAACCCAAAAGGGGTTTTTTTCTGTTTTGATTGGACTCAGGCATGGTTTGATCCCTACCAGGTTCCAGAAACCTGAGAAGTACAGGTGAAACTCGAATAATTAGAATATCGTGCAAAAGTAATTGCAGTAAGTGCTGCAAAAGGGGCCCAAACCAAGTACTGAGTACATATGTATGCTTGTACTTTTCAGAGGTCCGATATTGTTCTATGTACAATCCTTGTTTTATTGATTGCATGTAATAATCTACTTTTTTGAGGTTGTGGATTTGGGGTTTTCATGAGCTGTAAGCCATAATCATCACAATTATGACAAATCACGGCTTGAATTATCTTGCTTTGCATGTAATGAGTCTATCTCATATTTTAGTTTCACCTTTTAAGTTGCATTAGTGAAATAAATGAACTTTGCACGATATTCTAATTATTCGAGTTTCACCTGTAAATCTCAGTCTATGACTGCAGTGACTGCAAGAGATCTTGCACATTATTCTCAATGTTATTGGCACTTGGTTGTGCTACACCTGTATATGGGGACACCACTTTTGATGGTTATTTACTATAAAAATACTTTCTGTGCAGGTGATGGGCTGTGCACAGTGCAAAAAAACAACCGAAGAAAAAACAGAGGAAATAGATGTGCAGGGGGTTCCTAATCAACGCTATTATCCAGACCCCACCACAGCACGCCCAAGCTATGAGTTCAACTTGCCAGTCAATAAGTCAGTATGCATCATGGATGGATCTTTCCTGGGAGGAGTACAACCTAGTTTTGGGTACAATGCATCCTCAGGTAAGAAGCCTAATTAATTTATACCTATACCATGTGATCACTACACAAAGACGTAAAGAGATGTGTCAGAGGGCATGCTACTGTTAAGCCGGCCATACACTGCTTGAATTTTGGCCAAAATGTGAGCATTGTGTAACCCGTCAGAACAGTTGACTTTTGTTGAAGAAGCCATCTGAAAATGTGAGGCCTGAAGGATACTGCAGCTAAGCAGCACACCTGCCGCTGTCAGAATACTATATCCCCACGGGAGGGGGGGGGGGGGATTCCCCATTCACGCTGTTTAGTGTAGATGGGGGAATCCAGCATTTTTTCTCATTCAGTTCATGGAGCTGAAGAAGAACAAATGGCCAGGGTATGACCAGCTTTACTCTCTCCATATAGAAAAGTACTTATCATATTTACACAAAATGTAACAAAATTTACTTTTAAAAATGCACAATTTTATTCTAAGTTGTTTTGTTTTCTTTCTACTATTTAGGAGGAGCAACCACTTTTATTGCATTGTACAATTATGATTCACGGACTGTGGAAGACTTAACATTTGTAAAGGGAGAGAAATTCCACATTATAAACAATGCGTATGTAATTTATTAAATAAGTGTATGTGATGTTATGTGTGCCTAAGCATAATGTAATCATTTGTCATGTATGCGCATAGTAAAAGACTATCGGATGTGGAAGAGCAAAAGGCATATTTAAAAAGAAATCATTTATTACATTGCAGATTACCAGTCCTTAGATGTTGGCTGCATTTGTTTTCTTTTTTCTTCCTCTATTTTCTTTATCACCTGGTGATCCTGCTACCGCAGTAACACATTTCCTATCCTATGGTGACAATGCTCACTCACTTTGCTGTATCTAAGAAGGAGCAGCAATATCACCTTAGGGCAGCACTACAGAATACTTCTCCCTCTCTTCAGCTTACAGGGGCGGTGTGTTATAGTCTCTCTCTCTCTATCTCTCGCGCGCGCTCTCTTATATATAGAGAGCTGGCAATGTTGCACATATGAGTTAAGCACAGTCAGAGAACACAGGAAATTATTATATTACAAATTGTCCGGCAGGATTAACAGGTATTTTTAGGTACATATTAAGCACCTATAGCAATATGTTTTCAATGGAGGTAGACCAAAAGGGAAGCAATTAATACATGTTCATTGATAAAGTTTATGCAAACTTTAAGGGCCCATTCACACCAGACGCTGCGCTAATCGCACAGCGCCTGGTGTGTGGTGCCCCGGCACAGTGCCGAATTACTGAACCCAGCGTATTGCACTGCTTACTTTTTTTTAGAACTTTTTTCAGAACTAGTTTTTCAGGAGTCCCTCCAGCGCTGGTGCCGGTCTCCGATTCAGCGCTGACTCCTCGCTCTTCATGGCACTTCCTGTCCCACGGAGTCTGTGCAGGTGCACGCTGCCTCCATTGACTTACCTTGTGTCTCTCCTCATCTCCCGGCCGAAGATCTGTACAGTGCATGCGCATGCGCTCGCCCATGATCCTTTGCGGCCGCCCGAGATTTTTCAGATTTTGGGAGGGGAGATTTTTCGTAACTTTTTAAAATGTTTTTGCATATATCTACTGCTTGCTAGCTAGCAGTAGATATATGCAAAAACTGCTGAGGGTTTAAATATCCTTTAAGCCTACCGTGTTTCCCCGAAAAGTACTGGCTACAAAGAAATCACACTAATGTTTCATAATGCTATCCAGGAAAGGAAACATACCGTATTTTGCTCTCCATAAGGCGCACCTGGCCATAGGACGCAGGGAGGGAAGGGTTGTGACAGCTGCAGTTAGTGACAGCTGAGACAGGTGGCGCTGTGATTACAGGGCCACGGTCTCAGTGATCACACAGAACAGACGAAGAACGGACGTTCTTCGTCTGCTCTACACTCTATGGCTGAGCTGTTCTGCCGTGGTCTCGGGTCCACCGGAGGAGCGGGGGACCCCGAAAACCACGGCGGGGGGGGCCCGGACACGATTGCCACCGCTCGATTTGATACAAGTGATCTGATTAGATCACTTGTATTAAACAAGCAGCTACTCCCACTGTACATTTAGCTCTGCTTGTCCGGAGCAGGGCTGAATGTACAAAAAGCTACTCGCCCGGTGCCTGAAACTGCATGTCCTGGGCGTCGGGCAATAGGGATTCGCTCCAAAATACGCACAGACATTTTTGCCCCCCTTTTGGGGGGAAAAAAGTGCGTCTTACGGAGCGAATAATCTCTTCTGGAGCGTAAAATCTCAAACTGTCTCCTTGTCATCACTATAAGCACAGTGGCCTGTTATTATTCTAAGGTTTACATCAACACACATTAGTAATGCTTATTGCCTTGTAGTGCCTTATGTTTATGAAGGATCCCAGTCAACTGACTTAAATGAGACCATGCAGGGGCAAAAGACCATAAATATAGTATGCATACTGCTGCTGTGCAGTGGTGAGAATGAGTCTTAGAGTAGAAAAAATTATAGTGAATAGCCTGTACAGCAGCCCTTCGGTTCAGCGGTCCCGAAGGGCTCCGGCGGCTGAAAACAGCCGAAGGATCAGCTGAAGCTACGGCTGGATCCTTCAGCTCCTATGTGAATAACCCCCATGACTTTTAAATTTGACAATTCGACTACAAGTATTGTTTCCTACAAGTATTGTTTCCTACACTAATTAAACAGAGTACTGCTAAACAATAGGGATGTAACGCTGTCTAGGAACACAACATAGGTCAGGTAGGTGCTCCAAGGTATAGAAAGATTCCTTACTTCTTTAATCTAAGTATCCAAATAAAAAATAAAGATTCCATATCTGTAGATCATAAGCCAAAATAATATGTTATTGTTGTTTTAAAATGTCATCCTCTTTCTCTACAGTGAGGGTGACTGGTGGGAGGCTCGATCTCTGCGCACTGGAAAGACAGGATATATTCCCAGTAACTATGTCGCACCACTGAATTCAATACAAGCTGAAGAGTAAGTGCAGTGAATGTAAATGTCCAAAATGCATAATTTTCTGCTACGTTTTTTAATTTTTTGCATGGGAAAAAAACATCTCCTGCTTTGTAATAGGTAGCAAACATCTGAAACTTGTTCATATTATTAGTCTGTTTATGTCTGCACAGACCAGGCATTAGCCTGTAAAGCTAACCATACATTGAGAGATATGATCTATCTATTCTGTATATTATGAGCAATATCATCACTAATATATATGGATCAGTAATGTGAATTGCTGTGTACATTCTATTCATATCTGTATTACCCTGGGAATAGCAGATAAAACATTTCAACCTGCTGGATTCATTGTGATGAACATGATGGCTTTCCAATTGCCGATAGTTATATTTATTCCACCTATAGATATTTGCATGAGTGCACTGAAATTATTAATGTGGTGCAACAGTCTCACTCCCAACATGACCGATAGTGTATCTTGGTTTTGTGCAACCCTAGGCAAAACTAAACTCTGGCACCCCCCCTCCCCTCAATCTAAATTTGCCCACGCTCGCTGTATCCAGCTTCTGGCTCACCTGGCACTATGAGGGGAGGATTGTCAGCGAGCGCGGGAAACTTTGTGTAGAGTGAGCTGTCATGTCTTCTTTTTATCCCCACATTACAAAATAATAAACACAGACTATGCGATGTCAATGGGATCCCTGGCTTATTGGTCACTGGAGTCTTTTATACATATGTTGTACAGTATATACATTGGCCCATATCCCATATATTATATACACATTGACTTCACTGTGTTCCCCCATGGACTAAATTAACAGTAGGACTGTGAATTCCTTTTTTGAGCAAGATTATATGAACTCTAATTGTAACTGTACACAAAAAAATCTGATGTGAAAACTGATTTTTGTGCACACATCATTTCTCAATTTTTTTCTATTTTTATCACTATAGTGATATAAGAGCAATGTTCAATTTCCCCACTATATCTAAACCCAAGAACAAAATGCAATATAATGCAGCTTGCCTGTCATTAGATGTAGCTGAGTTATTGTTTTTTCACATGTTTGTCTGTATTTTCATCTGGTGATCCTACCAGAAACACACATCCTCTCCAAGGGTGACAACACTCACTCACTCACTGTACTGTATCTATGTAAGTTTGAAGCTCTGCGGCCTCCAGAGTGGTTGTAGTGTGTCTAGGCCTGACTGCCTAATATCTATACATCAACTAAGACTGAGGGTCCAATTGCAAGGCTTTGGAAGCTTCTTAGACTCTGTCTATGGAAATGCAGCACAATAGCATTTTGTCTCTTTACTAGGAGCAATAACATTCTGTTATGATCATTCTTCATTGTAGGTGGTATTTTGGTAAACTTGGCAGGAAAGATGCAGAAAGACAACTCCTGGGTGAAGGAAACACACAAGGAAGCTTCATGATAAGAGAAAGTGAAACTACAAAGGGTGAGTCCCAGTTACAGTGAACACACACACACACACACACACACACTTATATATATATATATTAGAGAGAGAGAGATCCCTTTATGTACTGTATGTATCACACTTATAATAGCGTAAGCATCAGTGAGAGAAAGAAAAAGTATTTTCAGGGGTACGCTATACACGTAAGTGTGAGGATTTCCATCCTCTTTCTTACAATGTCTGTGAGAACTTGGTCCTGTTGGACCCTTTATGTCCAATTTTAAAAATGATTCTGTATTGTGGTGGAGTTATCATTTCCTTCAGTTCCATTTTTGCCTTGCATCTTATGTGTAGAATCCAAAGCTAAACAAAAGTAACTATCCCCATAGCACCTATTCAAATCTTGCCTTTCATTTTCTTACTGGAGTTATACATCTGGAATCTGGCTGGTTGCGATGACATATTAAAAGATTCAGATTTTAAAACACATTAGGGGTGATTCAATATTGCCTTTGCAACAGATTCTGGTGTTATTGATGTAAAAGGAAGTGTAGTGCCCAATTCATGTAAGCTTTGCAAAGGTTTCCTTGTCTGTTACGACACGTGTGAAAAATTCAAGTAGTTTGTTTTCAACATTTTACTAATATGACGCTCGCTATGGCTGCGACAAATTAATTAGCAAATACCACCAGATACGGAGAATCCAGTGCAGCCAACAGCATGATAGCAACCAAGGTAGCAGTGCAGCCAACAACATCATAGCAACCAGAGATGCGGTGCAGCCAACGGTGTCATAGCAACCAAGGATGCTGTGCTGCCAACAGCGTTATAGCAACCAAGGATGCAGTGCAGCAAGGAGCATTCTAGCAACCAAAGATGCAGTGCCGCCAACAGCGTCATAGACACCAAGTATGCTGTGCTGCCAACAGCATTATAGCAACCAAGGATGCACTGCAGCCAACAGCATTCTAGCAACCAAAGATGTGTAGCGCTCACCCCCGAAGGAGCCGCTGGATGATCGGGTCTTCTGTTTCACCTCTGTGACACACCACAAGCAATGAACCCACAGCACACCAGCACACCTTGTGAAGTTTTATAACAGATTTAATGACTATGGAATAGAACAAACACTTAACGGCTCCCCAATCACCTGTAATACAACCAATAACAGGATAAGGTAATCTGACACGCAGCAGCAATCTATTGCATGCAGGAAAGCCTGCAATGTCAGAATGTCTCAGATAATATACTTAGATTGAATGCAATCAACATTAATATCTTTACTTAAAAGTATCTATCCCCCGCTAAACTACTGGCCAGTAGTATTGTCCTAGGCTAGCCAACAACCCTCCAGAAAAGATTCTCAACTTTCTGTAGCCATAGTTCACAGATGGCGAGGAAATTTTTATAATGCTCTCTACCAGTTTTCCTATGTCCATGAAGAAGGAAGCTGGGGGGTAGTTAGTGGTTGGCACAGAAGTGGTAGTTACTTCCACTGTGTCTGACATGGTCTGGCTTGGTCCCTCTAAACAACTTGCTGAGGTGACTAGAGGGAGTAACCGTGCTTTAACTTCTCCGATGCAATGCAGCCAACAGCGTCATAGGAACCAAGGATGCTGTGCTGCCAACAGCATAATAGCAACCAAAACTTCTGGAATTATGTTCTGACCAACAGCATCCTAGCAATCTGTGCTTGGAAAGGAAAGGTAAAGAGGGCGTGGGCACAGCCCTATCACTCCAAGATGACATTGGTCTTATTTATCAGTTTTTGCATAATAGTGCACCGTTGGTTTGTGGGTTCCAGGGTACTCTAAAGACAACCCGAGCATGTGAACAGGTGTTTATTCCATGGGTTCGGGGCCACTTTAGAAGGAAAGGTGAGCCCAAAGGTTCTCTTTAAACAACAGTTTACATGCGCTAGTATATTTCTCTGCAGTGTAATATACCACTGTGGTTGCATGGCTCCATAAACAACATTACTATCAGGAGGGGATTTGCTGAAAATACAGTGTTAAAGCTCGTTATGCAGCAAAGAGCTCAGGAAGTATTTGGTTGTGCAGAGGTGCAGTAGACTTTTCAGCTTTCTTCTTTTTAGATGGGTCATGGTCTTCCAAATTGCCCTAAGGAGAGGATTGTATAGATAGCTTCTAAGAATCCTAAGCTTTGATGTGTGGAAGGGACACCACATATACGCCCCGCATGCCAATTATTTTAAAATGAAAAAAAAATCACAGAATTGAAATTCCTCTGTGATCTGAGGTTTGCAGCCTTGGAAGTCAATGATAAATGCTCTGATCCTGTCAGGCATGCAGTGTTTTTTGGGAGAAGATCTTCTTATCTGACAGGATCGCAGGAATGAAATCCTAGGCATGTAAAGCTTTTGACCCGAGCTATAGTGAGCGTACTGTGGCATTCAAAGAAAGGGGACTTCCACAAGTGTATAACAGCCCTGGCTGGTGAAGTAGTGAGATTCAAAGAGCTTTCAGGAATGTGACTATTAAAACCTATTTTTCTCTAAGCATTTTCATGTCAGTAATATTAATAAATATATAAATTGCTGTGATTCTGTATGTTTACCATAGCGCCATCTGTCCATTCTTTGTGTGTTATGTTTTCAAAATAATGTTGTTTTTGTAGAATGCACATTGATTGCATAATGGGCTATGTAACTCTATTATTGACCGTAGAGGCTCAATATTCTGCAGAGATGTGTCAGCTCTGCCGAATGATGCTGTTTAAAAATACTGTCAGATATGAAATGCCTGCAGCTACACACCTCAATTGACCACTGCCCTGACAACCGTTGTAGCTGCTGTATACAGTTATCAGGGCGATTTATAATCACAGGTGACCTAAAGCCGAACTCCAGGCTAACAGCTAAATGCACAGATGAAATACATATATGAGAGTTGTTTTACCTACCAAAGGATTTATATTTCTGTCCATCCAGGACAGAGAACCTGATTTTTCTTTGCTACAATTTAGTTACATTCACAGGTCTTGACCTACTATTGCTGGACAGTGAAAGAAGAAACAGCACGCTGATGAGCTTTTCTTTGTCACTCTGCTCTCTCCTCTTGTAAGTATGCCCCTTGCACTGCAGAACACCTGATTGACTATTTTTGATGCTGCTCCCTCTCCTATTGTGAGCTCTGCTGTATAGGGGATTGCAAGAAGCTTATACCAAATCAAATTCAGGTACTTACACTGCTTGTATTCTAAAGAATGCATTTCATGGTGTATTAATGAGTACAGAACTGCATTCATGTGTGTCTTTTATATCTGCCTGGAGTTCAGCTTAAAGGAAAATCTTTGCAGCCTGTACAACCAAAGGCCTCTTTTACACCATGGTTCCCATTCTGATCGGAGTGGTGCGGATCGGATGTCACTGCTGTGACATCTGTGTAGGTCCAGTTTGTTTTCCTCTATCTTGTGATGGAGGAAAAAACTGAATTGACCGGACCCCATGTCAGTCTATGATAAATCTGAAGTAAGTGAACATGAGCCCATTTACATCCGATTACCCCCGATCTGGCACGGTCAGGTCTGGCAAAACGGAACACTGTTGCATTTGCTTTTCCGGACCTGGCTGGAGTCGGGGGTAACCAAGTGTAAATGCATGCCCATCTGCTGCCTATAGAATTATATTGGGCATCCAATACTGGTCCACCTAAAAAACTGACAGGTGAACCTGATCGGACTGCCTATCTGAAAGAGCAGTTTATTTGTTATAGATATAGAGGTTTAATTCTAAAAAGTGTCTGGTTGATGGGCAGTTCTTGTTGCACATAGGAACCAGACAGTCTCCTACCTGTTTTAGTTGGTCCCATGAGATTTGGTGAATTTACATTTTCATTTTATAGGAATGATGTTTTCTACAAATTTGGCACATTATAACTTTACATAAGCTCAGCAGGGAAAACCGTGTGTTTCATATTTCTCACGTACTTTGCTTTTTCACTCACTACTTGTGTTGTGTACCTTTTTGTGTTCCCGCTCTAGGAGCATTCTCACTCTCTGTCCGTGATTTGGATAACGTGAAAGGAGACCATGTCAAGCATTACAAGATCCGCAAGATTGATTATGGAGGGTATTACATTACAACACGTGTCCAGTTTGATACTGTGCACGAACTGGTGCTGTATTATAAAGGTTAGTAAAAAAAAAAACGAGCATGACTGGGCTAACGGAGATGACAGGAAGGCACCCACTTAGACACACCAGCAGCAGGGGGAGCACAACTAATACAAGATTATAACTAGTGCAGAATGGACAGCTGCCTGGACATCCAGACACCAGGGAGGAAATGGGCTATGGGGATGCTTAAAAAGGTCTTTGCTTCAGTGCTCTTCAGTTATGCAAGTCTTTAGATTTTTGTTTCCAGACAATGATCAGCAATGGCAGCTATTGTATTGTCCTCAGTAACAGTTTCATTTAAGATAGTCAAATGAATGCACAATACATATGCACCCTTGCTGTGCCTGGAAGCACTGCTTCTATATTATCTGTCACCATCAAATTAACAAATACTATAATTTGTATTATGATCCAATTTAGGATTTAGACACTACATTTTGAATCCTGCAGAAATGTTTAATAAATCTATGTCAGAAGCAAAACACAAATGTCTGTATACACTGACCCTTATGTATTATTACTTTCAACTGGCAAAGGGGCCCATGAACTTAAAACAGCACAGGGCGCACGGTACAATGAATTCACCAATCAGTGCAAACATCCCATGACTTGCATTGTCATTCACCTCCTGTCAGCTGCTAAAAGTGCAAACCCCTCACCGCGCTGAGCATTAGTCCATCCTTGACTCTCTGACAATCAAACAAGCACTGCTCCTACCCAGCCTAGACCCCTGCACTACCTAAAAGAGCTTGGTCCCACAGAGATATACCATCTTTAACAAAAGAGGACATTGAGGAAATGGAAGTAACCTTCTTCCTTACGGTTATTAGTACTCAAAGTTCACAATTTTATTTTACTCATAGACTGTAATATGCTCCCTATAAAATGTTCAAACTTGCAATCCCCCATTCTGCTCAATGCTACCGCTGCTCTGCAACACCAGCAGATGTTTTCCACAGTTTTTGGGCATGTCCCAAAATATCATCCTTCTGGCAATACATTCTTTACCAACAGTAATTATTGGCTATTATCTACCTTACTGTCCAGAAAAATATCTGCTTGCTATACTGCACAACTACATAATGGGTACACACACTAAACTACTGGCCAGTGAACCTACTAAAATGGAAGGACACCTCCACAGCAGACATAATGGGATTGATTTACTAAAGGCAAATAGTAAACATGTGGGATTCTTTTCGTTTCGAATTGAAATTGGGACAAATTTCTGCATATTCAGACATTCAGATGAATCAGAATTTCCGAACAAAAAAATAACAAATCCGGTCATATTCTAATTTTTGATAACGAAAAAAGTGTGCATCTAGATTCAGATAAACCTCCCTGGCCCACAGACTCCCACATCCATAGGGCCAGGGTTACAGGGAAGGGGCCCTTGTCCTAATCGACATGGGAGATCGCCTGGCAAAGCACCCTCCCCATGTTGACTGGGCATGCGGCCTGGTATGGTGCAGGGTATGGTGCACCCTCCCCTTTCCTGCTCTGCCAGGCTGCTGCTAGGATGAAGGGTCTGATAAGGGATTTTAGGGGGGGCCCACACTTAAAAAAATTTGGGGGGGGGGTTGGGGCCCCCCCCTTAAGTTCCTACCAGACCTAAAGGGTCTGGTATGAATTGGGGGGTGGGGGGCACACACTGTTTTTTTTATTGTTTCTGTGGAGAAAATTAAAAGAAAAATATAATTTTTTTTCTAATGTTACTTTGCTGCAACGAAAATTCATTTGTAAATATCATTTAACTCATCCGAAATTAACAAAAATGTCATATTCGTCTGAATCTGAATCCCGAAATGAATTGACTTTCAGACCTGAATTCTGAAAAACAAAATAACAAAAAATCCAAAACGAAACAAACCTAATTTTTTGCTGGCTTACCGTTCACTTTGCAAAGGAATTTTTTCCATAGTTTAGTGAATGTGGGGATAATTCCCTTTGCAAATAATACCCATTCAAAAGCAAGAAAAGAAAAAAAACAGGATTTTTGCTTGCACATGATTGCATGTTGGAAGTTAGCAGAGCTGTGCCTCATTCAATAAGTTAATGGAAAATTATCTTGCAAAGTCTATTTTTCTTTAGTAAATCATCCCCAAAGACTCTTGTCACCATCATAAATTACATACTGCCTAATTTAAAAAAAACCTATACCAGTAGAACTTGCACGTCCAAATTTGACAAAATATGGGGGCCGTGTATAGTGGCTGTTCTGAGCCTAGTTTAAGCTGTGTGGCAAATCTGTAACATGTACTAATGTTTGAGATCTGTGATTTCTTGTATTTTAACTTCTGTAAAACAAAAAAACCCTGAGTTTTAGGGGGTTAGGAGAAGAGTATTGTGTTAATGTGAGAATGTGTGTGAAAAATAAACGGATTCATGTTGCTTCATTAGATCATTTTTTTTGTTTTTTTAAACATTGTCAAAGTATATTTCTAAGTAAAACACCTTCAACATGAGTTATTTCTATCTCCATTCATACAAAAATACAACGATTTAGCAATATATGAATATAATCAATCGGCATCTAAAAATAGCACCGCTGAGATGTACATAACTATGACTATGGTGACATCATGTGGTAACATTTGGTATTGCTAGTCTGAGGCTTTTCTATCTTAGTCTTATTTCAAGTTTTTTCATTTGTTCTCAAGATAGAAAAAAATGGAACTAAAAGATTTGTTTCATACTTTTTAATTTACCCAGTGATAATATGGAAATGTATTTTATTTTTAGAATACAACGATGGTTTGTGCCAGTTATTAAAAAGGCCGTGTGTCAACCTGAGGCCTCAAACTATGGGGCTAGCAAAAGATGCCTGGGAAATATCAAGAGACTCTATCACCCTAGACAAAAAATTGGGACAGGGCTGCTTTGGAGATGTCTGGAAGGGTAAGACCCTCTAAGATTCTTTGATGTGTTTACAAAACTACTTAAACTACTAAAACTACTTATATAAACCACTGTTCAGATCTGAAGCCCGATACTACAGATTTCATTACCTTTCAGTACCCACGTTTCTGGATAGATTTATGTTTTTGCCCATTCAGGGTACAGTAAAAGGGCCAGTTAACTCCCCCATTCCCAAGCAGTATATACTCACTTTTCCTTTGTTTCCCTGCCACTCTATTCACCTACCTGGAGCGAAGAGAAAAAAGTGGAACTTTCAAGTTTGGGTAAGCAGGTGACACGTTCCTCCTCTACTTTGCGACAGTGCTGGTACCTTGTGGTTGACCCACAGCTGTTACATGGGTGCAGAGAGGGTATGCAACATTAAAACAAAGAAGTGAGGTAGATCTCAGATATGTTCTTGATTCAATGGTCAGTAGTAGGGCTCACAATTTAAAACCTAGATAGAAGACTTGGTCCTAGGCATTAGAGGAATTAACACCCAGCTGCTAATTAATTTCTGCCATTTATTGATGGGTAGCATGTTTCTTACAGAACCCCTAACCTACCCATGCCAACCCTACTGATCACATTGTGTATTAACAGTGCGGACATTAGTTCATTATTCGCTATGGCTGGATTGTTACAGAACTAAAGGTTGAGATAGGCAAACAGTGCTGGGTCCTGTGCCTCCTTTGCAGGGTGAAGCAAGACAAGTCTGCATCTGAGGTCAATACTGTTATTAAAACAGTTTATTGAGGAGATAAAAAGCTTGGGGAGCTCATTTTTTTTAAATATACAGCCATTCTTCAACTAAAGACACCTATTGGAACTCTAATGTCACTTGGAGGGTGTTTGTCTTGTCAGCTCACTCCTCTGAGTGTAATCTGTTAAAGGAGTCCTGGAGTTTCTCTGCAGAGCCCAGTTCAGTTATTTGCAAGAACACTATTAGCCTGTCTGTTATAGGATTGAATCTTCTCCCAACTAGCAAGGTAATCTAAAAGGATCATCAGATTTGACCCCTTGCATCACCATAGGCCATTACTTGCACTGTAGCCGCTGAGAAACTGCATGCCCCAGCATACCCTTCTCATAATTCATTGAGTGGCTTGTATTTCTTGAGAAGGACTGCTGTTTACCCAGACCTATCAGACATGCAGCTGAAAATCACACCTCTAGATAAAACTATTTTCCTGTGCTTTGAGTACAGGTAACACTAGTTATATGATGAGAGGTTTCATACATTAGGTACATCTATATATTTCACATTCAGCCTGGGTCCATTGCTAACAGCACATGTTGCCTTATTTTTTTTCCAGAAAAGCTTATACTTCTATCGATGGGTCCTTACCATTTTAAAGACAGCAGATGATCTGGAAATACCCAATAATTATTCCACCCTTACTGATAATGCTCCAGGCTCAGTTTCAGTAAAAACAGATTCTTTGATTGCAGCAGCTAGATGAGTAGTTCCGCTGGAAAACACCTTATTCACCCATAGTATCTGAATACATATTTGAAGCATGTCAAATTAAATGCATGGAGGAACTGTTACTGGAAACTGAGGAACCTGTCAGAAGCTTATGTCCTTTTAGTTCCAATGGAAGAGTTTGAGAAAATCCCAGCTATTCTGCAGAGGAAAAGATTTCCTGCCACTCGATAATGCTGATTTTGTGCAATGAGATATTTGTAAAATACATATTCAACAGCACTTTCAACAAGCAGATAGTTTATGGTTTAGAAATGATCAAACCTTACAGTGTATATCTCAAGTCACTGCAAAGCAGTAGCAGGTGCCATCGAATATTTCCAGCACACTGAACGGTTTTGTTTTCAATATACAGCCTTTAGAAGTAAAATGATTTGGTTGAAAACAAAATGAATTCCCTGTATGATGCCCATACGTTGAGCATGCTGAAGGCTGCAAATATGCCACAACATATACTGCTATAGTATAGAGATTATAGCAGTATGAAAAAATTAAATTAAATGCCCATACTTTGTAAAAGATCTGCTAGACATAGGGGTCCTATATCTACAAATATATAAAGATAAAATGGGATAAAGTTGAAGAACAGAGCATACACAGGGCTATACACAGCACCACGGCTATAATGACCCAGCCTGGGGCTATTGCCTCAAACTGTATCTCTTTGGGTCATGTGGGGGTGCGGCAGCAGAGTGGTATGGCCGCTCTGCTGTACAATGCTTGCAGTGTGCCTGCCGCCCCCTTTCTGGCCAGAGCATCCCAGGTTGCTAAGAACTGGGCGGGGACATGTGTAAGGGCCAAACACATCTCCCTTCCCAGGTCTTAGCAACCTAGGACTCTGGCTGGCGTCCCACTCAGCTCCTGGCAACCAGTGATGTCACTGGGTGGGGCGCTAGCGAGCTGGGTAAGGAGATGATGCAGAGACCACAAGCCACAGCTTTCACCACCAGCACCTTGCCTCCTCCTCCCGCAGCTGCCTCAGCGAAAAGGCTATGGATGCCCCTGTATAGCATAATATATATAGTACACTGCATATATATTCTTGGCGCTGGCCTTCTATCAGTGGAAAAATAGTGACCAGCTGAAAAAGTAAAATCCTTTAGTTTGTCCAGCTACAGGGTTGTTTGCACAGAAATGCCAAGTAGTATCCCTAGACCTACGACAGTTTTCTGATCTAATTGAAATTGGCTGGTAAGATGGTGATCATGTAATGCTGATCACAGTTGATATACAGGGGTGCATAAGCATTGTTATATCTCTTATATATCTTCACAATTATAAGGAACATGGAATGGGTCAACAAAGGTAGCTGTGAAGACTCTCAAGCCAGGAACAATGTCCCCAGAAGCATTCTTACAAGAGGCTCAGATAATGAAGAGGCTCCGCCACGATAAACTAGTTCAGCTATATGCAGTGGTTTCTGAAGAACCCATATTTATTGTGACTGAGTTTATGGGACAAGGTAAGTTTTGTAGCTCAAGTGCCCCTTTATTAATTGATCATTTAGTATTTGATATACCTCTCTCCCAGCCAAGAACTTAAGGAAGTCTTATGCTGTTAGCTTCTATGCGGCTACACTATTCTGCTTTGCACTGTCCATCAGAATAGTGTAATTCTGGTCATGGACACAAATTGTTAATAGGTTATATTAAGTGATTTCAGAAGCTCTTTGTTTTAAATATATCCTTTGTGACACAAAGGGTTTTTCCTCATCATTCAAATGCGTAAGTATCCCTTTTCTATCACATGCTTCTTCTCACCCATCGTTCCTTTCCATACCTAGGCACAGATTCATAAAAAGTGCATACAATCTAGTCCCCAGGATATAGTGAAAAATCAGAAACGTAATGTTTAATTATGCACAAAGGACAAATTGGGCTAAACGTATGAGTGTAGAGTATAACTGGGCTTAAGATTATATTTCTTGTTGCTCACTGCAACCAATCAGCTTCACTAATTGGACTGTACAAATTATAACTGAAAGCTAATTGGTTGCTACAGATAACAAAAATTCTACTGCTAACACATTTTTCATACACCAGGTCCATTACTCTTGTACAAAACTGTGCCCACGCAGAGATGTGTGGTTATAGTTGATGGCAAAGGGGGCCTTTGGGGGCCGATGTTCTGAAAATTGTCCCTCAGTGGTATTTTTTCTTTAAACTGTCAAAATGACTCCATTCATTATTCACAGTTTTATAACATTTAGTCTCAGAAACGGTAGTTACTTTTCATCTTGATCATTCAGCTGCAGAAGCAAATCTGAATGGCAAATGAATGAAAAATCAACTCCTTAAAGCTGAACTTCAGACACAGCTATTTTTTTCTGTTTTCAAATCTTTAATTCACACATTACCAATGTCATTTTTGTATTACTTCAGGTTTTCTCTGAGCTTTGCTGAGAGTTGCTGATGTGTACAGCGGGGAGCTGCGCTTCTGGCTCACCGCTGCATTGGAACAGTGTCTATGAACAACACCAGTTCTGTTGTTGTGCCTCCATAAGTGGAGCTTAGAGGGCTTCTGAAGTAATAAAAAAATGACAGTATTAGGCCCTTTTCACACGGGTGATCCAATCTGGTCTGTCTGTCAGTTTTTCAGGAGGACCCAATCCTCAGCAGCCGGGTGGAAGTGGATGGGAATCCACCCCAGGTTACCCCTGACTCCGACCAGGTCCGTAAAAACAAACGGAACAGGGTTCCACTTTATCCCCGATCTGGCAATCTGATGTAAACGGACACATGTCTATATACACCTGATTCCCCATAGATCGACATGGGGTCTGGCAGTTTTAGTTCTTTCCTCCTTTGCAAAATGGAGGAAAAGAATGAACGGACATGGACCTGTATTGCTCTGATCAGGAGGGGATTTGTGCATGTTTACAAACCGGATCACCGCTCCCACCAGATCCCTCTAGGCTACTAGACTAGTTCCCACAGTTCTCACCTTCTAAACACCAGTCATGTCTAATGCAGGTTCCAACATTAGATGTGAGGACACGGAGGGACATTCCGCAAGCCGGGTGGGGGGGCATGGGTGTCAGGTAAGTAAAAGTGCTTTACTCCAGTCCCCTAGGCATAAACAAGACCCACTGCAAGGTTCATTTTTTGGTTTGCCTGGGCTTTAAAGCTCGAGATGGGATTTAAAACGTACTACAAACAGTCTGTAAATCCTTCTTTAGGTTTACCAACAACTATGTAGTGGCCTACAAGATTGGATACCAATTGGATGGGTTGTTTAGGTAGTTGCTCACACTAGATAGTTGTTGGAAAATCTAAAGTAGACTATACAGTGATTGTAACATGTGTAACCAGATTTATAGAACCGTCATTACAAGGATGGTTCTTGATTTCAAGCATCGCTTGTGAATCTTTGGCCATTTCTGAATTCCTAGAGCTATAATGAGTGAGAGGTACTCATTATCTCAGAGAGATCTTCCAGCTAGATGGAAAATCTCTCTATGAACTGGCTTATCCTTTTTCTCTACTGTGGCGAATAGGACAATTTTAAAAACTGCTGTGAACTTCAGGTTAGCATAGAAGCAGTATAAATGATGACATGGTAAGTTATAATCTCCTACTGCTGTGATGTGTACTTTCTTAGTTTTTTCTATTCTACAGGAAGCCTGCTAGAATTCATGAAAGATGGGGATGGACAATATTTAAAGTTGCCAGAATTAGTGGACATGTCGGCACAGGTTAGTGGGATTTCGTACCGTGTAATTATAATTTATGCCCACTAGTCCAGACTACTTCTTCCTGTAGTCACTATTTCCTTCTCCATCTGTTACACAATGTTAACGGGTATGTTCAATCATTACCCAAATTTACACCCAAACCGCCCCCAAACCTTCTAGAGCATGTTGCAGCATTCATTTGTTTCTTTTGTTTTGCTCTCATAGCTTGTGACAGCTTTGACTGTGACATCATCATTACTAATTCTTGCAGGGACAGGTGCTGGAAGCTCAGTTTCTACTGATGTAGAAATGACCCCAGATCTACATATCCCAAAGACCTCAAGTTTTTGGGCAGGCTTTTGGAAGTCAATGCAGAAACATTGATTTGCTGATTAAGAAATCAACATTTGCATGTTAAGAAAAACAGAGAGTGGTGGGGGATAGGAGTTCTGTAGTCCAGCAGACAGGGCTGACAACGCAGTCTGAGATTTCAGTGCAGAAAAGGTACGGTGCTGTCAATCCAAACAAGAAGTTAGGATCACACTAGTATTCTGACAGACCAACAATCATTCATCTGTGCTTGCAGGTTTTTTTAAATCAATGGGCATGTATTAGAGAGATGCAAATGTTTGTTTTTTCATTTTGCCCTTTAACTTTATGTTTTCTTTGATGCAATGTAGTGCATGTTCGTGATCCATTAATGCCCATAAAGTGAACCTTTGTTACTGTACACCTACTAATGCAACCATGTACCTAAGAACAGGCAGCTAAACGTACCTTCTTGTGCTTTCAGACGCCTTTCAGGTTTTGGGCCAATTGCAGCACCTTGTTATTGGTCAATAACTATGACAGGCTTCCTTACTCACTAACAATAAGGTTGGGAATGGGGCAGGCCCAAGATCAATGTCAGAAGTTGAGATTTGCATAATAAAGCAAATGTGTAACCTGATCAAGGTATTAAAAAACATATAACATGAAATATTATGAATTTAAATGGGCAAAGGGCTAACAAGTACCAAAGGTTCAATGATCAGAACCAACAAAAGGGATCAAAACTGTAAAGTTGTTTAAACCAACATCTGCACAATTATCTGCACACTTCATGAAGGTCAGTGACTCAGGATATCGAAGCCACTAGAGCAGCATGACAGCTAGGCAACTAGCATTTCCAAAAGGCGAGGACAATGGCAATCTCCATATTAATTTTCGTACAGGTTTTTACACAGAGTTCCAGTTCCAATGCATTGGGTAACGCCTGTAAACCACAGGTCTCTCGTGCCTCTAATGTTCCTGCCTCAATCAAGCCCAGGGTCTCCGCCAAAACATTCACTCAGATTCAGTCTCACAAAGCCAATTCTAAACATTAGCAGCTTTCACAAAGGCCGCTACAATCTGCAATGAAGTACTAGCACAGTAAATAAATCAATATACCTATTTAAATGTTTCTATCACTGTTAGGGCAACATGTGCAAACATTAATATTCTCATTGTGCCAAATATAATGCTGGTGTAACAGCGAGATTGTAAGAGTAAATAAGGTAGTGTTGCTTGTACAAAATAGAGATCCTATTGGTATTTAGTAACCCCAAACTCAACTTTCACAGGACCTTATGTATTTAAAGCCCCACTCCACTTTTGTAACAAAAAAAAAATATTGATCTTGCAGCAGAAAAAAAAAAAAAGGCACCTCTGGCTGCAATACTTACCTCCTCCACCTCCTCTCTGGTGCTGTTTCACAGACTCATCACTCTCTGATCCATTGCTGGTCCTATTCTATATTGAATTATGCCCAGAACCATTTAACCCACTTTTTATGAGCCCAGGACATGATTTTATTCACTTGGGGTGCATGCTGGTCTGCGTTCACTGTACTCCCGTAAAAGATCAACTATTTTTTTGTGCCCAAGCAGGAGGATGAGATTGTGAAAATAATTGTATTCAAACAATATTTTAAATAGATATGTAAGAGAAAGTAAATATGTAGAAAGTATAAGGCAGAGTTAGTCCGATATACTGACGGATGCTGTGGTTTGTACAAAATCAACGCCTTTGTTTTTTTAATCTTGTTCCATGAAAAAACATGGATGCTTCCACTACTGTCCTGTTTTTCTGAATTTGCTAGTTGCGTGGCTGTCAGGCTGACCTACTTCCTTCAATGCACTTCAGTGCCCTTTTTGCTTAAATCCCAACTTAACTTAAGACTTAACTTAAGAAACACCCCTTGATGTAGGGCTACCCCTGCATTGCAAGGGTTAACTGCTCTTTTCTGTCTAGGGTACTTGTGTAAAGGACTTTTACTTACCTAATCCCCGCTCCCACATGCTCCAAGACCAGCGTACGTAACCTGTTCCCCCCACTCCAGAGGCCCCTTGGACATTATCACATAGAGCGCAGGGCCCATAGACCTTCATTATATGTGAGGACACTGAGGGACAGTGTACAAGAAGGACTGTAGGAGAAATGAGGTGAGCGCTGACTGACAGGGAAGTGGGGAAAGTGATTTTTCACAGATACCCCAGACCCTTGGTTCTCAACTGGTAGGCCGTGACCCAAATATGGGTTGCGACCCCGTGTTCAGTGGGTCACCACATGGCTTCCATTTTTCTAGGTGAGAGGCTCCTCTGCCTCCCCCCATTGCCAAGTTCTATAGCCAGTTCTATAGCCAAGCAGCCATTCAAAATATTGTGCCCTATGCCGAGTGTCAGCTTGAGATGGTATTGGGGGTATAGCCTCGAGGGAGCTCCATCCACACATGCATTGCTTGCAGCTCCCTCATGTGTGTTGTAGAGGTGCCTGTACCAGAATGACATCACATTCTGTGTTGCAATTAGTTTAAATGGTGCCCCAAGCGCACCTCCCACCCACAGTTCGTACGCCCACAGCGGAACACGCGGTGCCTTGTGTTCCATTGCAGTGCACCTTGGGTCGCGACTTAATGGCCAAGGACAAATGTGGGTCCTGAGGTTACACAGGTTAAGAACCACTGCTCTAGACGTAAACGAGCAGTTAACTTTTGGAGTGCAGGTGTAGCCCCTCTGCAAGGGGAGTTTTTTTTTATTTACCCTAGACATAGGCTGTAACTTCAATGCACTTAAAGGAGAACTATGAGATGAGTGATTTCCACTCACCTCATAGTTCTAGCCGACCTGTGACAATGAGACTGTCACAGGTCGGCTCAGTAGATCGGGAGGTGAGCGAACACATACCAGGTTCGCTCACCTCTCGATCCTGTCACGGCTCTCTGCCGTGACAGGGGGAGGGCTGGATTCCCCTCTCCCCGCTCCGATCTGCCAGCGCTGACTGGCGGAACGGATGGGGGAGGGGGCGGGTACAGCTGGCTCTGACTCTAGATAGGCAGAGCCAGCTGTCAATCACGCAGCTGGGCGGATCCCGTCATCTACGTCGGGATCCGCTCCGGCTGCGACGTCTCAGTATAGCGCGAGCTGTAGCTCGCGCTATACTGAGCTTAGGGTAACGGGAGGACGCTAGTTTGTGTCCTCCCGTTACCCTAAGGAGAACTATGGGGAAAAACACTGACCCCATAGTTCTCGTTTAATTCACTGACCCAGAGCAAGTATGCAGTTAAAGACCTCTGATGCCTCTTTGACTTTCCCTATCTCCTGACTTCTTGTGGGTCAGTAACCCAAAGTATTAAAGACAGTATGGTCAGCATAGCAGCCAAGTAACTCTTATTTTCAGAAAGAGATCAGCAATGGCAGTTGCAACCATAGTTATCTCATGACATGTTTACTTTAAATCACCTTCATTGTACATGCATTAATAGTAAATAATAATTGGTTTGGTTTATTTTGTTTTCAAAGCTTCTGTTTTCAAAATAATGTTTTCTGATTTCACTAGACAGTACCTACTGTACATCCAATTTTTCTTTGTCCATCATTCATTGAGGCCCACAGCACAGCAATTAGAGTGGCAGTATATACTTAAAGGTCTGTCATTGCAGTGATGTGTCATGTAATAAACTTGGAAAAAAGGTATTTACGTTGAGTGCAAAAAATCCTAATTTCTCTATCATTGATTGAGGGACACAGTGCTGCAATTAGACAGTAGCGGGTATATATTGCCGCAGCTCTGTAATTGAAATGCTTTGTCTTTTATTAAACTCAGTGTAAAGATTTTGTGGTACAAAACATCCTAATTTTACCAGTAAGCATTCAACGCACAACTAACAGTTCCCAACGCAGTTTTTTGCTGTGTGTGAAAATTGTTTCCTTCTTTGACTTAAAGTTGAACTCCGGTCAGCTTGTAAAAAATACCCTCTGGTAGCTGTCGCCGTCTCAAGTACTGTATTAATAAACTCACTAAGTTATCGGGGCTGTACCAGAAAAATACTTTCCTTATTTCTCCACTCAAAGCCGCTCCACTGCGCCAGTCGTGCAGCCTCACCGACGTCATCACATACAATGCAGAACCAGTGGTCCTACACTGTATGTGAGTACATCAGGGCCCCACCTCCTTTTCGGGAGCTGCTAGTGGGGGGAGCAAGGCATACGGTTTTATTTACTATAGGTGTTTATATATACTGTAGTACCGTCAATGTATGCAGCGCTCAGGCCCGGATTCCCCACAAGGCCACCGAGGCCTGGCCTCGGTGCGGCAGGGCGCAGAGAGGCGGCAGTGCTGTGAAATTCCGGAACATACAGCTCTGGGTGCCGGGCGGTAAGGCCCCATTCACACTGAGCGACATGAAAATCACGCAACTTTGAGCGACTTTGAGCGACATTGAGCGACATTGAGCGATATTGAGCGACTTATCGCGACTTTTCCTATTGGGCTGTATGCAATCAGGAGCAATATCGCTCAAAATCGCTCTAAAAAAGGAACATGTAGGAGCGACAAGCTACCAGCGACGAGCTACAAGCGATATTGAGCGATATTGAGCGACGAGATGTGAACAGCTCCATTGAAATAGATTGGAGAAGCTACATAGAGCGATATCGCGTGGAAATATGAGCGATATCGCTGCAAAAATTGCTCCATAAATCGCTCAGTGTAAATGGGGCCTAAGTTGCTTTCTACACTTAGTCCTGCTTTGCACAAGCAGGGCTAAATGTAGAACAGGGAAGCGTTTACAAGTGATCTCCGCGATGGCGCCAAGATCACTTGTAATAAGTTTGCAGCCTGTCCGTCCTCCCCTTCACCCATTCGCCCACCCCCCGCATCTAACTCTCTCCTCGCTGGCTCCGTCCTTCCCCTGCCGCCGAGTCTCTCTCCTGTCTCGAGTCCCTGCGGCCGATGCAGGGAGCAGAGAGGCAGGGTTACTTTTCACTCCGTGTACACAGTGAGAGGGGAGAGCAGTCTTCCCCTCTCACCTGATTAAAAAAAAAGTTTAAAAAAAAAAAATTGCGGAACCTGGCCTTGGGGCAGCAGGGAGAGTAAATCTGGCCCTGGCAGCGATGTAAATAGTATTCATTCTAATCAGCCACTGCCCTCAAGGACCTTACAGTCTAAGGTCCCTATTTCACATGGACACATACTAGGGCCAATTTAGACAGGAGCCAAATAACCCACCAGCAGTGGGTGGGAGGAAACCCCTGCAAGCAAAGCAAAAATATGCAGACTCAATGCAGACAGGGTCTTGGCTGAACCTGGATTTGAACCAGGGGCCTTAGTGCTGCAAGGTATGTTATAGCCCCTAGACCTAATGAGCATTAGACCCCGCAGTGCGTGCATCAAAAACAATCCTTTGTGAACAAGGAAAGTGAAGCGTTAAATAACACAACAGATAAAAGTGCACAAGGGTGTTGTGGTCCTCCTCTGAAGAGGAAGGGCCTCGAATTTCTGAACCCCCAGGGCAATAAGCTATTAGACCGAAACCAGATGATCCTTAGGGACCAGCTGAAGCCAGTCTACCAAGTAATTGGTTGGGGAAAGGAAAGGACCTGAAGAGGACCACAGAGCCTCTCCCCAGAGACCAGGGTGGGCCCCAAAGGCACCCACACCCTCCATCATCTGTGGGGTAAAAAGTGTCATGCTAAGTGCTATAAATAAGTAACATCACGCTGGCACAAGGCCAAGGCACTCCAGTCTTTTCTGCACAAAGCTTCTTGGGCAGGCCTTCCAGCTTGCCTGGGGCATTTTTTTTTTAATCTTGGCTGCAAGGCCTGCCCAAGAAGCTTTGTGCAGAAAAGGCTGGAGTGCCTTGACCCTGTGCCAATGGCACACAGTGTGGTCCCAAATCCATAGTGTTTCTGTGGCACCCCTGGGATAACACCTCCAGAGGGCACAGCACCACAGCTTACTAGAGAAGGGAGGAGATACCAGAGGGATTTCTTTACAAGCTGAGCTTTACTGTAAGTCATATAAGGAAAACTTTTTTTACTCATAGCAAAAAAAAAGAAGTAAGTTGTGGTTATTTAGAATGTAATTATTTTCTAATGCTGATATGCTCATTAATACATGCACTGAAAGGATCATTTGAGCTGCATATTGGACTTCAGTAACTGCTGCCCTATTGTCTTTTTTAGCATGCTGGTAATTTGTATTATATTCTTGAACTATAGTAGTGTCCACACATGTAAAGGATTCAGAAAGCTCAAAAGCTTGCTATACTGGTTAATAAATAATTGTATGTGTGGCCAGCATTACCCAGAAGCTGGTTCTGCTTACTTTCTTCACTTAGACTCTCCATCAATATTAGTTTCTACTTTTAGAACTCCCTGGCACATGTGACCACTTAATTCTCACTTGCCAAGGACTCTCAACCCCACTCTGTCAACCTCATCCGTCTGACCAAATCGTTTCCGTTTTTTTAGATAGCTTCTGGCATGGCATATATTGAACGAATGAATTATATTCACCGTGACCTCAGAGCTGCCAATATTCTGGTTGGGGACTACTTGATCTGTAAGATTGCAGACTTTGGCCTTGCTCGTCTCATTGAAGACAATGAATACACAGCTCGACAGGGTAATGACATTTCATTTATTCTCCACTTTTTGGTCTCCATTTCAAGTTGATAACAGCGATGGCTTCTGGGTAAACTTAAAGTGTTTGTAGGAAGGATGAGGGTAGATGAACTGCACCAGCTCTGACAAGGAAACCTCAGTAGGCAGGTTTAAAACAGAATTAAGTAACATATTAAGAAAGATCAGGCTACATTATACTACCAAGTGTATGCAATAGGAAACAGAACAAAATGCAAAATACAGCAACTCAGAGCATCCAATAGGCAGCCATGTAAGACTGTTCTGAAGGTAAGATGAAATGTGATGTATGGGGTATTGCACATGCAGGGCATATGCAGTAATGTGTATTGTTTTCCATTATATGCACGTTTTTTGTAGTTTACGTATGCATATTCTTTGTCCATACAATATAAAAATTAATGCGAAAACATTCAAAACAGAGATTTTTCTTTGTATTGATTTAAAATGTGTATTGACAAGTTTTCCAAATATAACAACAACCATAAACAAGTAACAAAAAGTATAAACAACAATACAAAGAATACAATATTGCACCCTACTCACCCATCTCCTCAAATGACACGCCCAGTCCCAATCAAACAGTAAAGAAGAAGAGAGATTGTTCATGCCGCAGATGCATCAAAAGTGCACAAAGCTGCACTGCAGTCATTCTAATACTTTTTAAGGACAGACAGTGTTCAAAACTAGGTTTAAAACTGATAATGAGATCTGTCAGCACAGTACAGACAGGGTACATTATGTTAAACAGTAATCCCTAACCCTCTTCCTATAGGAATATTCAGTTTAAGAAAAACTTAAAAGGGAAATACTTTTAAGGTGAGCTGAATGTACTTGCACGATCTGACTGTCCTTGGACAACAGTCACAAACATAACCATTCAGTGCAGCCAATATTTGTCATACGTGAAGGCAGGAAGGAGGAGGGTGGAACTGGCAGATGTTACCGATGCTGCTTATCACAAAAGAAACAATAGTCAATGGAGTAAGTCTTCAAGTCTTCAAACCTGAGCAGCCAACTTTTCCCCCGGAGCAATAAGTGGTTGTGTGCAGGGCACCTAAACATGAAACTGTCATCAAATCTGGCCAAATACGGACTTTTGTCACTGTGTCTCACCATTGTGTTTGTTTCTTGATCCTTGGAGCCCATTCATACTAATGAATCTTAACAACATGTACACAGTATTTATGTTTTCATAAAGCTTAATATTCTGCATTATTATTATTGCTATTATTATACATGATTTATACAGCGCCAACAGTTTGCAGAGCTCATACAAATGAATGGAAGGCAGTACAGTTACAATACAATTAAAACAGGATATGAACATAGAGGCTGCCATTGCTGAAAATACTTGTCTTGCTGTGACGCTGATCTTCTTCCTTCCATGCTTTTCAATCAAGAAGCCAGAAAAAATACACCAGCATTTCAGCAGGGACGTCCCAAGACCGGGTGTCACCCAGTCTCCAGACTGGGTGACACCCCGCAGTGTCGTCATCGCGCTTGCGCGGCCATCTGATTGACGCCTGCCGGCGGCCATCTTGGTGCTGGACGCCAGCAGAGAGAGGAGGGGACGTTCACCCGGCGGGATGAGGTATGCCTCTGGATCCCCTCCTCTCTCCTGACACTGTTGGGCTCTCAGTCCATGACTGAGTGGGGTAGTGTGGAATGTAGAACATGCAACACAGCATATAGAGTGGGGTAGTGTGGAATGTAGAACATACAGCACAGCATATAGAGTGGGGTAGTGTGGAATGTAGAACATACAGCACAGCATATAGAGTGGGGCAGTGTGGAATGTAGAACATACAGCACAGCATATAGAGCGGGACAGTGTGGAATGTAGAACGTACAGCACAGAATATATAGTGGGGTAGTGTGGAATGTAGAACATACAACACAGCATATAGAGTGGGGCAGTGTGGAATGTAGAACATACAGCACAGCATATAGAGTGGGGCAGTGTCAAATATAGAACCTACAGCACAGAATATAGAGTGGGGCAGTGTGGAATGTAGAACATACAGCACAGCATATAGAGTGGGGCAGTGTGGAAAATAGAACATACAGCACAGCATTTAGAGTGGGACAGTGGGGATGTAGAACATACAGCACAGAATATAGAGTGGGGCAGTGTGGAATGTAGAACATACAACACAGAATGTAGAGTGGGGCAGTGTCGAATATAGAACATAAAGCACAGCATATAGAGTGGGACAGTGGGAATGTAGAACATACAGCACAGAATATAGAGTGGGGCAGTGTGGAATGTAGAACATACAACACAGAATGTAGAGTGGGGCAGTGTCGAATATAGAACATAAAGCACAGCATATAGAGTGGGGCAGTGTGGAATATAGAACATACAGCACAGCATATAGAGTGGGGCAGTGTGGAATAGAACATACAGCACAGCATATAGAGTGGGACAGTGTGGAATGTAGAACATACAGCACAGCATCGCCACATCAATATGACATATTTGTCTATCACGGTTCTGTTCTGGTGCCACTCATTTACAGAGCAAGCTAATAATACCACCTGGGGGTAGAAAGTTTGGCTTTGGCTCTGGTGGTCTGCCTGGGCATGTGGGATTGGGAGTCTGCCCCCTTTGTCCCTATCTGTTTGCCCTCTTGCACTTATTGTATACTCTTTGAGCAGGGCTGCCAAGCTTACCTGAATTGTTACAGTACCATTCAGAGCCTCTTACCACCTCGAGGATGCTGTAGCCCATATGTGAACTGAAGCCTGGTGGTAGTTCAGATGTGACATCACTTACTAAACCTAGAAGGTCAATAGTTGGGCAGGGCCCTCCTTACCATCTTGTCTTGAATTGTATTGTGATTGTAATGTCTTCCCTATATTGTAAAGTGCTGCGCAAACTGTTGGCGTTATATAAATCCTGCATAATAATAATAATAATAGAGGGACAGCGATGCTCTGGCTGTAAGCAGCCGGTGATGAAGGTACCTGCATCAGGGAGGGAGCACTCTCTAAAGTTGCTGTCTCTTGTTGAAGGGCACATGCTCTGGCTGGCAGTGGTAGCCCCCATATTCCTATAACTGGCTTACTTACATTTTTGTTTTTAGTTTACATTTCCTTAACTCTAAATAGTATAAATATATGCAGGAGGCCCTTTTTATGTACTTATGGCATGCATAAAACCCAGACAAATAGCAGCGGTATTTTCAGAAGCACATATTGCATATAGGTCCCAAGATGGAACTGAAAATAAGTTATGCACGATTTCTATAAAAATAAGCCCAAGATGCAAGCAAAACACACAGAAGTTTAAGGTATCCTTGGCTATATTATGATTGGGTACAGTTATCAAAGAGTTAAGCTGCCCGTCCACCATAAGATTTTTCTTGTTAAGCCCCAAGGACTGATTGAGAGAAATCATTGAATTCCCCAGTCCACGATAAAGAGCATAGATGGACAAATTTCCCCTGTCAGCTATTGTTTTCTGGCACCCGCAGGTGTCAGAATACCAGAACAGTGACTGCAGTGACTCAATTGAAGAATCGACTTGTGTGGAGCTGAGTGGTAAGACAGGGCCACCCACGGATCTTTTGGCCAATTCAGCAGGAAAATGACAAAGTTCAATCCCTGAATAGCTAGTTAAGGGTAATGTCACATACAGTATATCATTATGCACACTGCAGTGTCCAGTTGAGGCCTTACATTTCTGCAGTATAAATCAGCGTATCTTGATGTTCACATAGGATCAGTATACAAAATGCAATGCCCTTTCTTTCAATGCAACTAATGCAAGCACCTTAATTATTGATGTAACTGTGTATTTTTCTTTCTTATCACTATGCTTTCAAACAGGTGCCAAATTTCCCATCAAATGGACAGCTCCAGAAGCAGCCATGTATGGCAGATTCACTATAAAATCTGATGTGTGGTCATTCGGAATCATGGTGTCTGAGCTGGTGACGAAGGGAAGAATTCCGTATCCAGGTGCAAAAAAAAAAAAATCTGCTAGGCAACAGGATCCGGGGAGCTTAGTGTAATGTAACAGATACACAGCTATACTTGAAAAACACACTAATAGATGGATATGTACAGATAGCATACAGTTTTAAGTATGAGTAAGCCCACATTTAGATGTTTATAAAAACAACTCTCCCCCTATAGATCTGCCTGTATTTCTTTTTAATCCTTCCCCTTAGATAACTGTTGCTTATTTTATTTCTACACTAGGAATGAATAATAGAGAAGTGCTTGAGCAGGTGGAAAAAGGGTACCGTATGCCCTGCCCTCCAGGGTGTCCCCCATCTCTTTACGACATTATGCTGCAATGCTGGAAGGGTGACCCGGAGGAACGGCCAACATTTGAGTACATGCAGTCCTTTCTGGAAGATTATTTTACAGCCACTGAGCCTCAGTATCAGCCAGGGGACAACATCTAAGACTGAGAAAGATTGTGGGAACTGCATTATCAATTAAAAAAAAATCACCTTTTGGATCTTTGCAATATAAAACCCCAAGGGACTTTCCTCATGAAAGAGATGACGATTGTTATTGTGACTACAAGTGCTGGATTTATACCTGTGCCTGTGGGCAAAGAAATTCTGGCTCCCTAAGCTTCTCCCTTTGTTTAGCCTCACTGTAAATTATGTCCCTTTTATTTTCCACAAACATATAAAGAAAAAATATATATTTAGCATTTTGTGTTAATGTTGTGTGAATGTTTGTGGTTCCACAGTAGTAGATGGAGTATTTTTGAAGACTGCAGCTCTATAATAGCTGAAGACAGGACATGACAGTCTAGGGCAGCATTTCCTAAACTATTTTTAGTTTCGGCACCCTTTAAAAGTATGCAAAATCTCTAGGCACCCCAGTCTACAATGTAACAAACAAATGTAAAAAAATGACATGTTGCACCTTCAAAATCTATACCAGACCCTTAGTCCACATAGGGATCGGGATCACATAAGCAGCCCTCTTCATATCAGAAGCCCCCTTTCACATCAAAAGACCCCCTTTACATCAGAC
>NW_017306488.1:1450421-1455283 GCF_000935625.1 Nanorana parkeri
GTGATCAGTTCCCCACTCACATTAGAGGCCAACAATCAGATCAGGGACAGCTGTGGCATCATGGCAGATGGTGCAGGAGATAAACTTCCTCCCTTTTCTGAAGGCATCCCACCTTCCCTGGATTAGCGCCATCAACCTGCACCATGGAAAGGCATGACGCTGTACAAAAATGTCAAGGCACCCCTAAGGAAGCAAGAAAGCACCCCGGTTCAGAAAGGCTGGTCTAACGGTCCATAGTCTTCATGGAGTGTTCTAAGCATGCACTATTTATTATGTCTATTTACATATAAACCTGTTGCAAGCTTAGGGGTTGTGTTGCATGCTGTTAATTCATATTCCATTTGTACTAAGATTGATATATAAATTTCATTTACATATTTATATTCCAATATGTATGTATGTAGAAAATGCTGTAAGGGCCCATCTACACTTTAGGCACACTGTCTTGCACCCACAACTGCACCTAAACCATAAGAGAAAAGAAAATATGGGGCTTTAAAAGTGTCTACTGAATAATGCCAGGGAGTATGGCTAAACATGTTCCCGGCCCCACACGTCACACGCCGATACTTTGGGACGGCGTGTCTATCTGCGGAGGGAATTTCTACGGGATGGGAGACCGGGGGGCTTGGGGAAGGGAAAACAGGCTCTGGACGTATGAGAAGCCCCTATTACTCTCCTAAGGTTGCTTAAGGACAGACATGGGAGCTTGCCATTCCCGGCTACCCCTGGTATCTCCACACCTTTTGTTCCTGCCTGAATGAAGGGGTTCCCCCGGATGAGATGTCATTTCACCATTATCACCATTTATCTCAATCATGAATTCACATGCTACCTCTATTAAACCTCATGACGAAGCTACGGCGAAACGCGTCGAAGAACGGGACAAGTACAGATTTTTTGATGGAATTTGCATTATTATGATGAATAATTTGTTTATTGACTTTTTCTGTAATGAATTATTATAGAAACTATGAATTATTGCTATTATACATATTAATCTGTACGAGTTCTATAGAGGTGAAATGCCGTTCATGTAGTATTGTTTTAACATGAATATGAGATGTTTTTATATACCCTGTTAATCATGTATTTACCTTATTAAAAATTAATTTTAGTATACTGATGAGTTACTTGACATTATGTTTAGCCATACTCCCTGGCATTATTCAGTAGACACTTTTAAAGCCCCATCTTTTCTTTTCTCTTTTGGTTTACGAATGTAATCAGGGGTGTGGTGTCTCCATTTTAGTGCTGATCCCCAACTATTGCACCTAAATCATGCCGAGCGTTTGCTAAGATTGCAGATTTCATGGGTGTAATTCTCCTGAGTTCATTAAAAATGCTACTTGCTGCAAAATCGTACTATTGCAATGCAAAACATATAGTGCAGTTTTACAGCTAAACGAATGCCATTTAGAATCTGTAATGCACCCTATGTGCCTGCTCAGGGCTTCTGAGTGACAGCTTGGGATAGCCAATCATACATCAGCAGCTGTCACACAGAACATTTGCTTTAAGGGCTAGTTCACACCAGCCACACTGGTTTCTGGCCTGATTCTGGCCGTAACGCACTGGATCACATTGCGGCTGGCTCAGGGCTAATTCACACCAGCCACAGTGTGTTCCGGCCCGATTCTGGTCGGAAGCATTGTGGCCGGCTCACTTTGTTGTGGGGAGAGAGGGGTCGTGGTGGTGCATTGAAGTGAAAGGCACTGCAGCCATGCCCTCCGGTCACACGGGAACGCGTGGCACATCGATGCCTGCAGTCCGGTCCAAAATAAATGCTGCAAGCACTATTTTTTCTGACCGGACAAAAACGCAGGCATTGATGTGCCACTCATTCCCATGCGGCCGATTGCATTACGGCCTGAGGCTGTGGCTGCAGTGCCTTTCATTTCAATGCACCGCCATGCCCCCTCCCGGCCCACAACAAAGTGAGCCGGCCGCAATGTGATCCAAAGCATTCCGACCAGAATTGGGCCGGAACGCACTGTGTCTGGTGTGAACTAGCCCTTAGTGATTTGATGCTCTTGATTAGGGAATTTGCTAATAGCTGAGCATTTCTTAACTGGACCTAGAAACAGGCAACCTTATGCTTCAAAGAAGATTGCCTGTTTTTAGGTCTACTTTAAGAAATTGGCTGACTGTTTCTAGGTCCACTTTAAGAGATTTGCTGTCCCAAGTATGCATCTGTGGAAAGGGAAGGCGGGATTGATTAAGTCATAGTAGGGGGGTAAAAGGATAAATACAGTTTGTCTGAAAGTGAACTTATTCTTTAATATACTGTTGCCAAACAAGATCTAAGATTTTTAGTGATGGATACATTTTCCAAAGCTGATACAACAGGTATAAGTTCCCTTTCACATGGGCGGTCTGATCGGGTCTGCCTGTCAGTTAATGCTAGTCTAGGCCAGCCAGGTCTAAACAGATGAGCGTCAGCTACCCCTGACCCTGGCCAGGTTCGGAAAAACAGACCTGATCATGCCTGATCAGGGGTAATCTGATTTAAACGGACACATGTCTGCTTACATCTGGTTCCCCATACACCGACCTGGGGTCTGGTCATTTCAGTTTTTTCCTCCATCGCAAGACGGAGGAAAAAACTGGATGGAGATGAATGTTACAGCAGTGACATCTGATCCACTCCCGACTCGATGCATGCATGGATACCCACACCGTGTATGGATCCCCTCTTGATCAGCCCGTGTGAAAGGGGCCTAAGGATGAACTATCTGTATTTCTAGTTTTATTTATAGGTAATGGAACTGAGCACATTTACCTTAGTTTACTGTAAATATTACGTGGACAGCGCCTATAGCAGCAAGGGCAGACCCAATGCACCGCAATTATAGTTTGTTTTACTAGTTCCATATTTTGCTTTATCTGACCACCTCTGGTAGGCAAATACAGCAGCAGAATTAGGATTGTGTTTATCATCATAGCACCTATGGGCCAATGCCCAGAGTAATAGAATACATTTTGAGACGTGTGGTTATAGCCCATAATGACTTAAGCTGGCCATAGACTAATTGTATTTATACATAAAGTGATTGCAGCTGATTTCTTGGATTGACTCCTTCCACAAAAATCAACTGATAAATTGACTTTAGTCAAATGAAGAGGTGCTGACGGGGCCAAACACTGCTTGAATTTCTGCCAAGTCATCAGGAAACGACCATGGTATGGTCAGCTCTTGCTGAAAGCGTGCACATAGGATGCTGGGAGGAGTCAGAAAACTCAATCTAGTTCAAGAAACATCAAACCCTCCCTTGTTTCTATTTTTTGTTAGTCAGTACAGTTAAAAAGTAGCTGTGAATATAAAGCAGACCAGATGCTTATTTATGTGGCATAGCCCTGGCTTAGTTTTTACTAAAATATTTGCATGATACAAAGGAAGGAGCTTGTACAAATGGGCTACATCACTTAAGTTTACTTAGGGCAGAGCTGAAGAAGGAAGGAACATCTGAGGCGTTCTAGCATATGAAGCCATCGATTTCAAGCAGGCTCCTGATTGGTGGACTGTATGGTCCAACGGTAGCTCTGTACTGTATATAAAGCCGATGGCATCATGAACTCAAAAGCACATTCTGATTTTAATTTTGAAATAGTATTCACGTATAATGGTTGGGGGCCAAAGAGATGGACCATGTACCATTGTTTAATAAGAGCTGTAGACACACCACGCTGTAAACAAACTCTTAATGATCTGTTTTTTATTCTGCTGTCAATGTCACATATTAAGGGTTCACGTAACAAAACAAAAGTAATGACTGTCATCACACATCACCTGACATCAGCAGACACTTCATGGATTTGTGTGTCTTACTAAGCTTTCCAGCATGTGCGATACAAAGCAGAAGCTACTGTCGGTTAAACAATCAATGTTGTATGATATGCGTGTTTCCTTTGTGAAATCTTTCAAAAATCCTTAAGTTAGAGATAATGATATCCAGCAGCAACGGAGTGCAAAATGCAAGTGAATGGATTAAAGGTGTGTGGGGGTGATTGCTAGGAGTTGGGAGTGGATGACAGGAGTTAATAAAATGTACAAATAAAAAGTATATACTGTGGCTTTTATTTTAAAAATAGTATGGGTTCTGCCTACTGCATTTTTTTGTATCCATGAAAAAAGCATTAAAGCGCATGTCACACATTGTTGCCATGCACTATACAGTGTATATCAGAGTGCATCCTGACGGACGTCAATGCATTTCGGCATGCATTGACATACATCTTAATACACATTGCAAGGCGTGCTAACGTGCACTTTGATGTGTTTCTACTGATTTCCATTGATAAAACCACATCAGGCAAAAACACAGAGGCATAAAGAAAACTGGCACACATTTCTTCTAGGAACTGATACTACATAGATGTTTGGACTCTGGGATAGTAAGCCCTCAGGGGCAGGGTCCTCCTTACCATCTTGTCATGAATTGTATTGTGATTGTAATGTCTTCCTTATATTGTAAAGTGCTGCGCAAACTGTTGGCGCTATATAAATCCTGTATTATAATAATAATGAAAAAAAAAACAGACTGCTGCTACCTTTTAATTCAGACTTCACATAATTAGTGTATATCAGGGGTGCCCATTAGGTAGATCGTGATCTACCAGTAGCTCTCAAAGCTGATGCTGGTAGATCACGAAGGGTGTGAATGGCGGCCCCTTTATTCCATTTTGGTATATTTATTTAGTTGTGCACACATGATTACCTATTAGCCGGAGTCTGCTGAGCCAAGCTCCCCGACACCTTTCTGGTGGATACTGGTGGTTGAAGTGCTATGTATTACATCAAAGAATATTAGTTTACACAGCCTGTTGCACTACACTGTTTGCAAAATACAGCAAGGTGAGCC
>NW_017306488.1:1459214-1475987 GCF_000935625.1 Nanorana parkeri
CAGCGTGATCAGTTCCCCCCTCACATTAGAGTCCAACAATCAGATCAGGGACAGCTGTGGCATCATGGCAGATGGTGCAGGAGATAAACTTCCTCCCTTTTCTGAAGGCATCCCACCTTCCCTGGATTAGCGCCATCAACCTGCACCATGGAAAGGCATGACGCTGTACAAAAATGTCAAGGCACCCCTAAGGAAGCAAGAAAGCACCCCGGTTCAGAAAGGCTGGTCTAACGGTCCATAGTCTTCATGGAGTGTTCTAAGCATGCACTATTTATTATGTCTATTTACATATAAACCTGTTGCAAGCTTAGGGGTTGTGTTGCATGCTGTTAATTCATATTCCATTTGTACTAAGATTGATATATAAATTTCATTTACATATTTATATTCCAATATGTATGTATGTAGAAAATGCTGTAAGGGCCCATCTACACTTTAGGCACACTGTCTTGCACCCACAACTGCACCTAAACCATAAGAGAAAAGAAAATATGGGGCTTTAAAAGTGTCTACTGAATAATGCCAGGGAGTATGGCTAAACATGTTCCCGGCCCCACACGTCACACGCCGATACTTTGGGACGGCGTGTCTATCTGCGGAGGGAATTTCTACGGGATGGGAGACCGGGGGGCTTGGGGAAGGGAAAACAGGCTCTGGACGTATGAGAAGCCCCTATTACTCTCCTAAGGTTGCTTAAGGACAGACATGGGAGCTTGCCATTCCCGGCTACCCCTGGTATCTCCACACCTTTTGTTCCTGCCTGAATGAAGGGGTTCCCCCGGATGAGATGTCATTTCACCATTATCACCATTTATCTCAATCATGAATTCACATGCTACCTCTATTAAACCTCATGACGAAGCTACGGCGAAACGCGTCGAAGAACGGGACAAGTACAGATTTTTTGATGGAATTTGCATTATTATGATGAATAATTTGTTTATTGACTTTTTCTGTAATGAATTATTATAGAAACTATGAATTATTGCTATTATACATATTAATCTGTACGAGTTCTATAGAGGTGAAATGCCGTTCATGTAGTATTGTTTTAACATGAATATGAGATGTTTTTATATACCCTGTTAATCATGTATTTACCTTATTAAAAATTAATTTTAGTATACTGATGAGTTACTTGACATTATGTTTAGCCATACTCCCTGGCATTATTCAGTAGACACTTTTAAAGCCCCATCTTTTCTTTTCTCTTTTGGTTTACGAATGTAATCAGGGGTGTGGTGTCTCCATTTTAGTGCTGATCCCCAACTATTGCACCTAAATCATGCCGAGCGTTTGCTAAGATTGCAGATTTCATGGGTGTAATTCTCCTGAGTTCATTAAAAATGCTACTTGCTGCAAAATCGTACTATTGCAATGCAAAACATATAGTGCAGTTTTACAGCTAAACGAATGCCATTTAGAATCTGTAATGCACCCTATGTGCCTGCTCAGGGCTTCTGAGTGACAGCTTGGGATAGCCAATCATACATCAGCAGCTGTCACACAGAACATTTGCTTTAAGGGCTAGTTCACACCAGCCACACTGGTTTCTGGCCTGATTCTGGCCGTAACGCACTGGATCACATTGCGGCTGGCTCAGGGCTAATTCACACCAGCCACAGTGTGTTCCGGCCCGATTCTGGTCGGAAGCATTGTGGCCGGCTCACTTTGTTGTGGGGAGAGAGGGGTCGTGGTGGTGCATTGAAGTGAAAGGCACTGCAGCCATGCCCTCCGGTCACACGGGAACGCGTGGCACATCGATGCCTGCAGTCCGGTCCAAAATAAATGCTGCAAGCACTATTTTTTCTGACCGGACAAAAACGCAGGCATTGATGTGCCACTCATTCCCATGCGGCCGATTGCATTACGGCCTGAGGCTGTGGCTGCAGTGCCTTTCATTTCAATGCACCGCCATGCCCCCTCCCGGCCCACAACAAAGTGAGCCGGCCGCAATGTGATCCAAAGCATTCCGACCAGAATTGGGCCGGAACGCACTGTGTCTGGTGTGAACTAGCCCTTAGTGATTTGATGCTCTTGATTAGGGAATTTGCTAATAGCTGAGCATTTCTTAACTGGACCTAGAAACAGGCAACCTTATGCTTCAAAGAAGATTGCCTGTTTTTAGGTCTACTTTAAGAAATTGGCTGACTGTTTCTAGGTCCACTTTAAGAGATTTGCTGTCCCAAGTATGCATCTGTGGAAAGGGAAGGCGGGATTGATTAAGTCATAGTAGGGGGGTAAAAGGATAAATACAGTTTGTCTGAAAGTGAACTTATTCTTTAATATACTGTTGCCAAACAAGATCTAAGATTTTTAGTGATGGATACATTTTCCAAAGCTGATACAACAGGTATAAGTTCCCTTTCACATGGGCGGTCTGATCGGGTCTGCCTGTCAGTTAATGCTAGTCTAGGCCAGCCAGGTCTAAACAGATGAGCGTCAGCTACCCCTGACCCTGGCCAGGTTCGGAAAAACAGACCTGATCATGCCTGATCAGGGGTAATCTGATTTAAACGGACACATGTCTGCTTACATCTGGTTCCCCATACACCGACCTGGGGTCTGGTCATTTCAGTTTTTTCCTCCATCGCAAGACGGAGGAAAAAACTGGATGGAGATGAATGTTACAGCAGTGACATCTGATCCACTCCCGACTCGATGCATGCATGGATACCCACACCGTGTATGGATCCCCTCTTGATCAGCCCGTGTGAAAGGGGCCTAAGGATGAACTATCTGTATTTCTAGTTTTATTTATAGGTAATGGAACTGAGCACATTTACCTTAGTTTACTGTAAATATTACGTGGACAGCGCCTATAGCAGCAAGGGCAGACCCAATGCACCGCAATTATAGTTTGTTTTACTAGTTCCATATTTTGCTTTATCTGACCACCTCTGGTAGGCAAATACAGCAGCAGAATTAGGATTGTGTTTATCATCATAGCACCTATGGGCCAATGCCCAGAGTAATAGAATACATTTTGAGACGTGTGGTTATAGCCCATAATGACTTAAGCTGGCCATAGACTAATTGTATTTATACATAAAGTGATTGCAGCTGATTTCTTGGATTGACTCCTTCCACAAAAATCAACTGATAAATTGACTTTAGTCAAATGAAGAGGTGCTGACGGGGCCAAACACTGCTTGAATTTCTGCCAAGTCATCAGGAAACGACCATGGTATGGTCAGCTCTTGCTGAAAGCGTGCACATAGGATGCTGGGAGGAGTCAGAAAACTCAATCTAGTTCAAGAAACATCAAACCCTCCCTTGTTTCTATTTTTTGTTAGTCAGTACAGTTAAAAAGTAGCTGTGAATATAAAGCAGACCAGATGCTTATTTATGTGGCATAGCCCTGGCTTAGTTTTTACTAAAATATTTGCATGATACAAAGGAAGGAGCTTGTACAAATGGGCTACATCACTTAAGTTTACTTAGGGCAGAGCTGAAGAAGGAAGGAACATCTGAGGCGTTCTAGCATATGAAGCCATCGATTTCAAGCAGGCTCCTGATTGGTGGACTGTATGGTCCAACGGTAGCTCTGTACTGTATATAAAGCCGATGGCATCATGAACTCAAAAGCACATTCTGATTTTAATTTTGAAATAGTATTCACGTATAATGGTTGGGGGCCAAAGAGATGGACCATGTACCATTGTTTAATAAGAGCTGTAGACACACCACGCTGTAAACAAACTCTTAATGATCTGTTTTTTATTCTGCTGTCAATGTCACATATTAAGGGTTCACGTAACAAAACAAAAGTAATGACTGTCATCACACATCACCTGACATCAGCAGACACTTCATGGATTTGTGTGTCTTACTAAGCTTTCCAGCATGTGCGATACAAAGCAGAAGCTACTGTCGGTTAAACAATCAATGTTGTATGATATGCGTGTTTCCTTTGTGAAATCTTTCAAAAATCCTTAAGTTAGAGATAATGATATCCAGCAGCAACGGAGTGCAAAATGCAAGTGAATGGATTAAAGGTGTGTGGGGGTGATTGCTAGGAGTTGGGAGTGGATGACAGGAGTTAATAAAATGTACAAATAAAAAGTATATACTGTGGCTTTTATTTTAAAAATAGTATGGGTTCTGCCTACTGCATTTTTTTGTATCCATGAAAAAAGCATTAAAGCGCATGTCACACATTGTTGCCATGCACTATACAGTGTATATCAGAGTGCATCCTGACGGACGTCAATGCATTTCGGCATGCATTGACATACATCTTAATACACATTGCAAGGCGTGCTAACGTGCACTTTGATGTGTTTCTACTGATTTCCATTGATAAAACCACATCAGGCAAAAACACAGAGGCATAAAGAAAACTGGCACACATTTCTTCTAGGAACTGATACTACATAGATGTTTGGACTCTGGGATAGTAAGCCCTCAGGGGCAGGGTCCTCCTTACCATCTTGTCATGAATTGTATTGTGATTGTAATGTCTTCCTTATATTGTAAAGTGCTGCGCAAACTGTTGGCGCTATATAAATCCTGTATTATAATAATAATGAAAAAAAAAACAGACTGCTGCTACCTTTTAATTCAGACTTCACATAATTAGTGTATATCAGGGGTGCCCATTAGGTAGATCGTGATCTACCAGTAGCTCTCAAAGCTGATGCTGGTAGATCACGAAGGGTGTGAATGGCGGCCCCTTTATTCCATTTTGGTATATTTATTTAGTTGTGCACACATGATTACCTATTAGCCGGAGTCTGCTGAGCCAAGCTCCCCGACACCTTTCTGGTGGATACTGGTGGTTGAAGTGCTATGTATTACATCAAAGAATATTAGTTTACACAGCCTGTTGCACTACACTGTTTGCAAAATACAGCAAGGTGAGCCAAGAGCGAGAGAGAGCAAGAGAGACAGCCAGGAAAGAGAGAAAGGAGAGACAGCCAGGAAAGAGAGAAAATGAGGAATGACAGCCAGGAGAGAGCGAGGAAAGACAGCCAGGAAAAAGAGAGAGAGGAGAGACAGCCAGGAAAGAGAGAGAGAGGAGAGACAGCCAGGAAAGAGAGAGAGGAGAGACAGCCAGGAAAGAGAGAGAGGAGAGACAGCCAGGAGAGAAATGAGGAATGACAACCAGGAGAGAACGAGGAGAGACAGCCAGGAGACAGCCAGGAGAGCGAAGAGAGACAGCCAGAAAAGAGAGAGAGGAGAGACAGCCAGGAGAGAAAATGAGGAATGACAGCCAGGAGAGAGCGGGGAAAGACAGACAGCCAGGAAAGAGAGGAGAGACAGCCAGGAGGATGAGCAAGGAGAGACAGCCAGGAGAGAGAGAGAGCGAGGGAGATTTTTTTTTCGTTGGTAGATCTCATGTAGCTTGTCATTTGAAAAGTAGATCTTAGCAAACAAATTGTGGGCACCCCTGCTGTATATTGTTTGTTCCCATTTAGCCAGCATCAGAACTCATCCAAACCACTTTACTTATTTAAGTCCTTGCTTCCACTCAGAAAAGTACTTCTAAGTTAAAGAGGAACTGCACTCTGGAAGCTGAGGCCAAAAAAGCAAGACAAAGGGCAAAGGACTAGCCCCAAGTATTGTCGGTGGACTCCCTGCAGCTGATCTTTCCCCATTACTGACTTGCTATGCCTTGTTCTGCACTGTGTACATGGTGTGAGGCGGTCTTCTTGGAAGAGGAGACATCTTGGTAGAGACAGGGCTTTGCTTCCTCTTATCAGATCCTCCAACCAGGAGAACAATGAGCAGCATAGTAGTGATATCAGCAAATCTCATTCCAGATCTCCCGAGACTAGAAGTAAGTAATCTATTTTTCTATAGTCTTTTCTCAAAGGAGCTTGGCTGAAAATTGTCAGCTGAACTGTGACTGCAGCCAATCAGCTGCAGTCACTGCTTGGAATCCTGACAGCGGTGGGTGATTGCTGTCAGAATACAAAAACCCGGCAGAGAATATTAGTCCATTTGTTCTATTTAGTCTTGATGGAAGAATCCAATTGTTTTTTATTCAGCCCTCAGACTACTTGTACGGCCAGCATAACCATCATATTTCCACTCTAGTCTGTGGTTATCTTATGTTACCCTGCGATATTTTCCCCTAAGAGTACTATTGTGCCACCCCAATAGGGGCATAGAATATGAGATGCATAGCCTCAGTTAATATTAGCATTGTTATATAGGTTAGAATTTATATAGTGTGATTTGCCTAACTATTTTCTCATAGCTAAATTCATGTGTTATCCTATGCTGCCATCTAGTGTCCTTTTGTTGTAATGTACATGTTTTTCTGTGATTCTTTGTGACGTCTACGATGTATTTCCTCTCTGTATGTAGCCCCACCCTTCTTCCTGTGTGCAGTACTTCCTGTGTCATGGCCACAGTTGAAAGCCACATGTAACAGGACACTCAGGTAATCTGCACAGTACGGAGGAAAGGCATCATTTTCTGACCGCACAATACTATAACCGTTCAACTGCTGTTCCTATCATCTGCTGTAATCCTGATGTAAAGAATAAACACCTCTTTTGAATGAATCGGTATTGACGAGTTCAGCTATCTGACGAGGATTGTCCGCAGTGAGTATATCTGCTTATTCAGGCCAGGCATAGAGGTCTCAGCAAGGGATATATTTCGCTATCACAACGATCGGAGTCAGAATAACTATTGATAATCACGCAGCCACGGTTTTACTTCTCATTTTTGTTAACTGAAAATGGTGACAGGACCATTACTTAGATATACTGCAATATTTTAAGTAGAACTTCCAATGCTTCACTGGCATTTTGTAAGAAGATTAATACACAGACATTGCACTACACACAAAATGCCAATAATACATCAGTAAATGACTATTAATAGAAATCACTTGCAGATCAATCCTACTGGGCATTCCACAGGTAAAGAGCAGAAATGTGTGTTTTTAAAAATGTTACACATAGCTGGAAAATGTACATAGCTGAATAGATGAGTCTGTACAGATGCATCTAAGTGCCCTAGGCCACCTGATGCTGTATAGATGCATGCCCATGTGCTCTTCAGGTGCCCATACACTGCACGATTATCGTACGATAATCGTATGCGATCGGGTTTTCGTACGATAATCGAGCAGTGTGAACGGAGACGTGCGACCGTTTCTACTGTACGGTCGCACGTCTTCTGTCGAACCAGCATGTTCGAAAACCAGCCGGGAATCGTACGATTCTCGGCTGGTTAGAACGGTGCTCGGAAGATAAATGCTGAACGGGCCGGTGTGCGCACGCGCACACTGCCCGTTCAGCATTGCGGTCATCGGAAGCCCGCCCCTCAGGAGGGCGGGCTTGCGATGATCGAGAGTGCGATCTGCCTGTCCAAGATAGGCAGATCGTACGTTTTTTTAATCCCTTTACAACCATCGCAAGACTAAAGTCTTGCGATGGTTGTAGAGTGTATGGCCACCTTTCTGCTGCTGCTCTGACATATCCAGTGCGTAATTACCGGCAGGCTGCGTGTATGACTGAACAACAATGGACCATACCAGGCAACAAAAGAGAATCCAAACCCAAATCAAAAGTACACTTATATGAATAATTACCCTTTATAACACAGGCAGTCCCCGAGTTACAAACATGCGACTTACATACGACTCCTACTTACAAACGGATGCTACCGCGCTTGTGCTGACAAGGAGTGCCCACCTTTTTGGGTCTGGTTCATAGTACTGTACACACATTACAGGAAGTTGGCTCTTGTTAGACGTGCAGACGAGGGGTGCCCACCTCTTCTTCCGGGTCACTGTGAGGTTTTTAACTGTTGTCTGTATCCTCATTAGAAAGATTGAATCTCACTTACTGTAATTGAGAAAACAGGAAGTGAGAGGAAATCTACCCCTAGGAAGGGAAATTCACTCCTGCAAGAGTTATCATGGGAAAAAGGTGTCTCCACTGAAGCTTCATCACCAATCCTTGTTTCCACGACAACCCAAAATTTTCTAAATCCATTTGTCACAGGGACAGAAAGTGAGGTGAAACAGCAAAACAAACGTTACAGGGGGTTAACCCTTCCCTATGCTATCCAAAACAAACAAACAAAAATTTGGCTGGAGTTACATTTAAAAAATGTAGCTGTTCCAACTTACATACAAATGCAACTTAAGAACAAACCTACAGTCCGTATCTTGTTCGTAATCCGGGGACTGCCTGTATAGTTAAATAAAGAGCAGAAAGGTTTTACCTGTTTCTGTTTGCCACCCCATCAGGTGTCTCAAGGCAAGGTGCTAGTCATGTGATCTCTGCCAAAGCAGGGGATCTTTGGAGACTGATAATCAGGATTGCCAGACAAAGTGGCCAACAAGCCAGCTCTGCCTGAATGTTAGTCCCCCCGAGATCTTCTAGAACAGAACAGTCCATATGACAAATGCATTGGGCATTTATTAGGTGAACGGGTGCTGAAGGGAGGTGTGACACAAAATCCTACAAAGGAAAAAAAACTTTTCTAGTCTGTTTTTAACATTCCATTAAATTATGGAGGGCGCATATTTGTATAAATGTTCAATTCAAAGGTCCCCTCAGACATGAGATGGCAGATGCCCAATCCAACTGTATTTAAAGTGATATTAAAGTCAAAATGTTTTTATAGCTTTTCCAAATGCTGATTGATTCACTTACAAAGGATGCTGCTCCTTGATGTTTAAAAGTTTTAGTCTCCTGCAGAATCAGATGGTCACTGAACACTGACTCCATAGCTCCCTTACCTTGCAGGGTCCTATGGAGACACCCTTGTGTGGGATAGTTAGATGTGTCTGTCTCCACAAACACACAGGCACGGCAAAGCAAGACATTCCCCTGCTCCTCCCTCTGCCTTCTCCAAGATAGTAGAAGGGAAGCCATTCCCCTGCTCCCCTCTCCGCCATCTCCAAGATAGTAGAAGCAAGGCAAGCCATTCCCCTGCTCCCCTCTCCGCCATCTCCAAGATAGTAGAAGCAAGGCAAGCCATTCCCCTGCTCCCCTCTCCGCCTTCTCCAAGATAGTAGATGGACAGTTGGTATACACTATTCTCTCCCTTGCGAACTTGTACTGGACAGGAAGTTCAGGGAAGCTGAACTGAGAGAGTTTGGAACCATGATGACTGTAAGTGCTTGGGCGAGAATGTAAAGAAATACTTTGCTGGGCAATTTATATTTGTTTAATCTGAATTCATTATTGAACAAAAAATGCAAGAGTTTAATACAACTTTAAGACTCTTGTGTCTGTGAGTGGGCACCAGAAACACATGTCAGCACAGTTGGGGACAGCAAGTGATTAGAAAGGTTAGAAAACAGAAGCAAGATTGCCCACACAGTGTATCTTGAAATATTTATCTCTAAACATCTCAATTATGTCACAATCCATATGAAAAAAGAAAATAGCCAAATGTTTCCAGTTATGGTGCGTGGGCAGTCTTGCCACGATAATGTCAAGGGACTACTCCATCTTTTCTTTTGCTTCAGCACCCATCATATTAAACAACATTAAAATCTTAAAGCTGAACTCCAGACCCTTAAGCTAGCCATACACGCATAGATTTCTTCCATTCAGCCACACAGGCTGTATGAAAGAAATCGAACAGATTCCTCCATCAGCGCTGAACAGCACAGATGGACAAATCTTCCCTGCTGGGCTATTGTATTCCTACAGCCTGCGCCTGCCGTTGTAAAACTACCCTAACAGTACCTGCATCTGATTGCATGCAGGCAGTGTTCAGCTGATAATTTTCCCCCCTTGGCTCCTTTGACAAAATTCAATGGAAAAATTGTCTTTTGTCAAAGTGGTGCCAGCAGGGCCACCCACAGCTTGAATTTTGTCCGCTTCAGCAAAAATTGTCCGAATCGTTCGTTGAGCTCTGGGTGGCCAGTTTTAGACTTTGGCTTTTTTTTTTTTACATTTTAATAATATGGGGTACAGTGGAAAGAAATGCTCACTTAAAATGTTTTAGAATGTCACAATCAATGATATGGGAAGCACGCATGCCTTGCAGCATTCCATATTCTGGCTTGTAGCAGCTTCTACGGATGTGCTGAGATATGAAATAAGGATGTGTAGTAACCCATAGCAATCAACCAGATTTGACGTAACTGTAATTAGTGAAAGACATTTGGTTGCTATAGGATACTGCACTTTACCTTTTTTGCTTTCTTTAATAAGGTTTTATGGCTTATAGTTTGGATTCAAACTGTACAAATCTTTTTAAGACCACACATTCACGTATCATATTCTCCTATTCCCGGAATCAATATGATTGTTGGTTACGTGTCATGAAGTATCTATGACACAGACAGAAATGCTCCCAGCTCTTTATTTGTGCCACTTTCCTGTTTTCTTTTCTTCCGTATCCTCCTCATGTCTGAATTGTTTTTCCTGTCTATGCCTATCTTTCCTTAGTATCTCTTTCTGTCCTCTTCTCCCTCTCTCGGGGTTATATTACAGACACCTCTCAGCTGATTCAGATGTTTTCACACCTCCCTTCTTGTGTAAAGTCCTCTCTCCCCCTCCCTTTAACTCCCAGACTGGATTTTTCTGCTGTGTGTGCAGAGACAGATTGGCATTAAACCAGCCCTTTCCCTTAACAGAGTGCCAGCCCCATGCCGCCTTCTCCACCTCTGGGAGCTGTAAAGGCATTAAGAAGAGAGGATGGAAGAGGTAGTGAAGATGCAGCTGGCATCATCTGCATAAACAAGAACACAGGACAAGAATTAGAGGGTGGGGGAGGGGTGGGATAGGACCAATAAAAGGATTTATGAGAGGAGGTAAAAAATCAGAGGGTTGTCGATGAAGGGTGACCATATATGGCCCAATCTTTGACAACATTGTGACCAATTTTAACGTTGTTTGTAATGATTTTGCAAGGGCCGGTTTCATGTGGGGTATCCCTAGGGGGGCAATAATCAATCTTGAGAAAGTGCTAGACTCTCATTTTTCAGCTTCTTGACAAATTCTGTACAATTGTGCACTGATGGAGAAAGAGTATTTCATTCTATGTGCACCGCATTCGCTATTCATGTTGAGGGAAAAAACAAGATGGCCTGGTAATGCCTTTGAGGCTGAGCAAATACCTAATTTCCCATTGTTCTCAGCAAGACATCCTCCCATTTGTGGACAACCTTAATGTACTCACATACACTAGATGTCCACTGCCCATTATCTGTGACTTTGAAAGACCTGGATGACAAATTGCGCTGCATAGGGTATTAACCAAAGAGACAGATCCATAGGAGACCTACATGTGAAGAACAGTAAATCAACCAGGCTGGAAATTTTACCCGAACTGCTTATTATTATTTAAAGGGTTATTCACTAAGGAGCCGAAGGATCTAACCATAGCCTGAAATTATTATTATTATACAGGATTTATATAGCGCCAATAGTTTGCACTGCGCTTTATGAAATCAGCCGTACAGGGCCAAAGTGAATAACTGAACGCCGTTCGGCTCAGTTCACTTTAGCTCAGTTATTCACTCGGCTGCCTTTGGAACTTAGTGAGTAACCCCCTTAGCATCACTAAAGAGATTAACTCACTCTGTAGCTCACAGCCAATTACGTAATCACAGGATATTAGCATGCACCTTACATCTATGCTTTTGTGGGATCACAGATTTTTTGGATGCTGAATTGTTTTCTGCAACATGACTATTAATTAAAAAGCAAATCATGGCAAAAAGTAAAATAATTTAGTGAACTCCTAATGCTGTACAGGAAAAATTGATAATTAAAGCAACCCTGTTGCTTGTATCAATATAATTGAGCTAGAAGATCCCTATAAAGGAAGAAGCTGAATACTTACCTTTCCGGTGGGAGCCGAGTGAAACCAGTACATGACATTCTGGCCAGTTCAGAATGAAACTTTACCTTTCTTGCAGCACAGAATTCCCCTACTCCATGATTTACATGACAGAAGATTCGTCCAAGATAGTAGGAAGAGGTGAAATGCCCTCAGCTCCAAAACTGACAAACTGGTTCATTGGCAACTGGAACTGCAGTGACCCCACCGCCCCTGTACAGAGAGAGTCTCCAGGAGCCCTCTGAAGCCCAGTAGGCTGGCATCCATTGAAAATACCTTCCAACCCAAAGGGAAATAGGACCTGCCTGATGTCAAGGTCGCGGAGTGAATGACAGAGACATTCTGATCTGCATCCGTTTATCTAACAAGAGAGGGAACCCATCCCACATCAAGAGAATGTTCCACTGCAGACATCTTGTGTGAAGCTGAGCGAGTAGCACTTCTTCAAAGAGGCCACGTTGAGACCTAGAACTTACATGCAGAACCAAAGAGTGTGCAGGGAAAGACCAGAAAGTTAAAGTGCCTGGGACTGACAGATCCCCTGTTTTTCTATGGCAGAAATCGCTGGCAAGCGAGGTAACAATATCTGGACCCAGATACTCCGAGCAACGTGTTTGGGCTAGGGAACATTTTTGCACATTGAGAAACCAACCAAGCGCCTCCAATGTTCGCACAGTAAGGTCCACATGTTACTCCGGGTATAGCACTGTCTGCCCTCTCAAGAAAAGGATGTTGAGGTTACAGACAATAGGGTTCCTCTGCTATAGAACAAGAGCCAACACTAGAGCCATCAACTTGGTAAACACCTGTGGTGCTGAAGACAAACCAAAGACAAGTGCCATGACCTAAAAATTGTGATACCCTGCCGAGAAGGATAAAAAAAAAAAATAGGTTCAGAAAGATGGGAACATAATGGCAGGAATTCCTGATGTCTATAGAGGCCAAGAAATTCCCTGAGGACTCTTGCAAAAATTGATCCATGCAGTCTGGGGAAGTCTGTGCTTGATGGCTAACATGAAAGACTGTCCAGGACTAGAAAGGTCCAGTATGCATCTGCCAGTGGCTGCTTGGTTGAAGAAACTGCACATATCTTGAAACAGCAGAACCAAAGAACGTAGATGTCCATCCTCATAAAGACAGTAGACTAAACCGTGGCATTACTGGTGCGGGAGAGGTTACACACTCTAGGGCTGCATAATTTCTTTGCACTAGTGTCCATTCTGCTGTATGTGGCGCTACATGATGTGTTGTGATATACGGTTCTTTTGTCCCAAAAGACGACAGAGTAACCTCTTTAAACTCAGTGGACACAAAATGAGATGTTATAAGGCCGTAGGAGGTTATAGAAAGCGTAATACTTAAAAGGGGAAAACTTTAAACACATTCTTGCCAACTGGAGCATGTTCAGTGTATCTTGAGGTAGTAGTCTACAGGCTAAAGTATTTATCCATAAAATAAAACATCATAATGTATTTATTTCACTTTGTTCCATATACAGCTTTTAGAACTTCTGCATTAAGTTTACATGGTATTAGTATTAAAACTCTGCTTTTGTTGTTTGCTGAATTGCAGTGTGTATTGCCAGCTCACCACAGAGATGAATTAGTATCTATGGTGATATAAAACACCTTGGTGTTTGCCAGAAATCTTTAGCTGAAGGTGAACCAGACTGAAAAGCTCAGTATGTAGCTATATTATAACTAAAGCAAAGTGTTGCCCAGAGCAACAAATGAGGTGCTACCTTTCATGTAATGAACCACATTAAAAATATAAGTGGATTTTAACCCTTTTGCTGCCAGAGCTGTGTTTGCAGTTTTTGAACATGATAAAATGCACATTTTAGGCATAAAAATTGTATAAAGTCCACCAAATCTATATATTTTCTGAAAGCAGAGACCCTGCAGAATATATTTTTTTAAATAATTTTTATGTCACACAATAAAAGCATAACTGTTTATTAACTTCAAATTTTCAGTACAAAATAAATTCAAATACATTTTAGAGCACAAAAAAACCCACAAAATAATACCCAATTTTTTGGTAAAATACAAAAGATGAGGTTGCGCCAAGTAAACAGATATCGAACATATCAAAATTGCAAGCGTTCGTAAAATGGCAAAAAACGTAGGTATCCATAGACAAAACTTTAAAAGCCTGTACATGTCACCAATTCAGAGTTAACCATGAATAATGGCCTTAGAATCATTGCTGTCATTCCTGCATGCACGGCAATACCCAAAATGACACAATTGTCGTTTTCATGGACCCAATGCATGTGTTTATATTTATATGTGCGTGTATGCAGCAGCAGCAGGGGATTAAAGATTTTGGCTTTTCTCTTTTCTTTTTACACTTAACTTCATTTCTATCACATATAAGCCCCCTATGTTACAGCATATTGTTAGAGACAGGTTCTCTTTAAGCAGCTCAGTTAAGCTGTTCAAGCACAGATCAGGCTTGATCAACTTCTTTCCCGGCCTATGTGGCTGGGAAATGATAGCTCAGAAACCAGAAGTAACACAATCATCGTCTCTTCCGTGTTCATTCAGCAGAGGGGAGTTCAGCAAATGGATGTTCACTTATCTCCCTCTGCTCTCTGCACCGACATCCGCCGTGGCTGTCCTGGGCCCACAGGGGGGGCAGTGAAACCTGGGATACATGAGGAAGGGGGGGCAAAGTGATCTTGCCTAAATCGGTTCTACATGAAGGCCAACAGTTGGCTGAGGGAGTGTAAACACAGTCACATCTACAAGAGCAGCTGGGAGTGTTGTTACAGCTTCCTGCTGCCACGGACGCAGTACTTATGTCCATGGCAGCAAAAGGGTTAACGGACCAATATGGTGAACATTGCATATTGTATTCAGGTAACTCTATGGGGTTAATATTTGTTATTATTATAGTATTCAGTATCTCACCTCATAGTTCACCTCATAGTTCTAGCCGACCCGTGACAATGAGACTGTCACAGGTCGACTCAGTAGATCGGGAGGTGAGCGAACACATACCGGCGTTCGCTCACCTCTCGATCCTGTCACAGCCCTCTGCCGTGACAGGGGAGGGGCTGGATTCCCCCCTCCCCGATCCGCCAGCGCTGACTGGCGGATTGGACGGGGGAGGGTACAGCTGGCTCTGCTTCTAGATAGGCAGAGCCAGCTGTCACTCACGCAGCTGGGCGGATCCAGACATAATAGTTGGGATCCGCTTCAGCTGCGGCGTCTCAGTATACCGCGAGCGGTATACTGTGGCGTCTCAGTATACCGCGAGCGGTATACTGAGCTTAGGGTGACGGGAGGACGCTAGTTTGTGTACTCCCGTTACCCTAAGGAGAACTATGGGGAAAAACCCTAACCCCATAGTTCTCCTCTAAAGCCGAACATAACTGACCTCCCCTTGCTCCCTTGTCAGTGCCGAAATATTCTCCCCAGTTTTTCTGGATGGCGGGTCTTCTATCATCCTGATTGACCACCAGGGGATGGCATAACCCCCGTATATGCGCACCGGAGTTAATTCCTCCTGGCATAGGTGTGCTAAGAATGTTACACTGATGTTGCAAAGCTTAGTGTATGTACTAAAGAAGATTGTGAACAGGCAAGTACATTACAAGCTTGCTTGCAATTTTTTTTAGGTTTAGTTCAACTTTAACCCATTTGCTGCCACTGACATATGCCATAGCTGCCAGGCGTCTGTTTACATGTGTACAGCCACCTTATTACTTCCACGGGCTCAAAAATGAACACCTACTCCCCCACCTGACACTCTCACTGTGTTTCTGAGGCTTCACTACCCCTCCTGCAGGCTGGGGCCTGGCATTGATGGCATCATGGTTGCTAGCAGAGAGATGGGAAAAAAACTATCCGCATGCTGATCTCCTCCCTGCTGAATGAACCTGGTAGCAATGATCTGTGCTTGATCAGCTTCAATGGGCTGCAATGGTGACCCACTGTGATAGCAATAAAGTTAAGTCAAAAAAAGATAATGTTTAAAAAAATTAAATTAAATTAAAACACCCCAAAAACTTTGTCCTTGTCCCCTGTCTCCGTGTACATGCACATACTAATGCAAACATGCGTCAGGTGCACCTACATATGAGAACAAAGATTATGCAACACCTGTTAGGTACTGCAGCACATGCCAGAGTATGAGCAATACTTCTATGGCCATTATTCACTGTTAACTTTAAACTGATGACCTGGACACGCTTTTAAAGTATCGTCTATGGACAATTTGGGATACCAACGTTTTTTGGCCATTTCACAGGCAATCGCAATTTTGAGGCTTGATATGTTTGGTATCTATTTACTCGGAGCATCCTCATCTGTTATATTTTACCAACAATATGGGTATTATGTGTTTTTTATGCACCAAAATTAGCTTAAAAGAGAACTATGGGGTAACCGTTTATCCCATAGTTCTCTTAAGGGTCACGGGAGGACATATACTAGCGTCCTCCTGTGACCCAAAGCTCAGTATATAGCTGCAGCTCGCTATATACCGAGAGCGCCGCAGCTGGGGCAGATGCCGACAATGCTGTCGAGATCCACCCAGCTGCATGAGTGACAGCTGAGTCTGCCTATCTAGAGTCAGAGCCAGCTGTGCCCGCCCCCGTCTGTTTCTCCAGTCAGCGCTGGAGGATCGGATAGAGGAGGGGGGAATCCCTGTGGGGAGCAGTGAGTGACAGTCACCGTTCTCTGCAGGGAGATGATCGGAAAGTGAGCGAGCGACGGTATGCATTCGCTCACTTCCCGATCTATAGAGACAGTTTCATTGTCACGAGTCGGCTCGAACTATGAGGTTGAGTGAAAATCACTCACCTCATAGTTCTCCTTTAAACTTATTTTTTACTGAAAATTTGGGTTTGATAAACCATTATGATAATGTCATGCTTCAACTGCCATTTATTCTACAGGGTCTCTGCATTCAGGAACTATATATTTCTGGGGGTTTTCAAGTAATCTTCCTAAAATGTGCATTTTAACATATGTGAACAGCCCCCCCCCCCCC
>NW_017306488.1:1476021-1477717 GCF_000935625.1 Nanorana parkeri
CTCCAAAAAATGGGTCTGGCAGCGAAAGGGTTAAAGCCCACCTACAACTATATGTCAATCCAAGACTACCCTATCCACAACGCTGCTGTGTGATTTCACTGCAGAATGAACAGCACTGCCACCCTCTTAAAGGAAGGGGAAAAATAACAAATATTCTGGTAGGATACAACTATGCTACTGGGGACTCAAAGACAGCAGTGCTAAGGCTAGTGTCAGGCTGCAGTATATATGTCACTTTTTTATTTTTCCCATAGCTTTACTTAAGGTGAAAATACATTAACCCAACCTGCCTAGCCTTTTTGAGCTAAACTATACTACACATCTGCCACCTGCTTAGCAAGCCCTTAATTACTTCAGTAGAGCCATTTCCAGTTTTGAATACAGCCCAGTATAAGTCTGTGCCTGCTGACTGCACAGGCGAGGGCAGAGGTGAAGAGGATTTCAGCAGGAGGATAAAAACAAAGCTGTGGCTCAAAGAAGGCCACATTGTCTTCCTGAGGAAACTAAGCAGCTGGGGTGGGGGTTTCTTCTATAGTTTAGCTAGGGAGGGTGGATCAAAGTGAAATTAAAGTCAAAAGGTTTGTTAGCTATTTCAAATGTTGATCAAATCACGTACAATGGACGCTGCTTCTTAAGGTATAAAAGTTTTAGTTTCCTGCAGAATCAGCTGGTGTCCTGAGCAACAATATCCTGTTTTAGGGAGTCTCCTTTCCCTTGCAGGGTCCTATGGAGCCACCCTTGTGTGTGCTAGTAAGCTGTGTGTGTCCACAATCACACAGGCACAGCAAGGCAAGTCACTCCTCTGCTCTCTGCTTCCCTACTCCCTCCTCCAAGCTAGTAGACGGGCATGTGCCGGAGACTGCTTCGTCCTTTGTAATTGTGTACTGGAAAGGAAGTTCAGGGAAGCTAAGCTGAGAGAGTTTGAGACAGCTGATGGAAACATGATGACTGTGTTTGAACAAAAATGTAAAGAAATATGTTGCTGGACAATGTATATTTGTTTGATCTGGATTTATTACTGAAAAAAAAAGTTCGAGTGTTTAATACTACTTTAATGTAGTTCTGCTCACTGGGACAAAATTTGAGCAGTGTGTGGCCCCGTCAGCACCCCTACGTTGGACAAAAGTTGATTCTTTGTTCACCAAAAATGTCAAAAATACACTTGTCTTTAGGCTGCATTCACACATTTGCCTTGAGGTGATGTGGGCTAACACTTGATATGCACGGTATATAAGCATTGAATTGCCATTCTTTCGGACTGGCACCTAAACACACATTTCCAGTAGAAAACACACCTGTGCTGTAGTGCACCACAATGTAAATGCTCTTTAAGTAAGTCAATAATGATAATATAAACAACCTATATGGATCAAATGTATGAAATATAACTAACTACCTTTTCAACCACCTTCTGCACAAGGCACTTAGGGGAGTTCATTCTTCAGCCTTCTGCTGGGATACTGGGTAATGCTGAGTAGCCAAAATATTACGAGAACAGGATCTTGCAATGTTTTTGAGCATCATCATGTATAATTTGGTCTACTTAGCGTTACCCATGATTTTTCTGAAAAGAGTAGGACATCATCCCCTAAACCAATCTAAGACTTGGTTTATTCCAGAATTTAGACCCTGGGCATGTCTTGTGATACTGCAATATTTCCCTTTCCAAATGTTACTAAAGATACTACATGGTTTT
>NW_017306488.1:1477752-1480288 GCF_000935625.1 Nanorana parkeri
GTTTGCCAATACTCCTTTTATATAGACCTGACTGCCATGGGTGATGGTAAATCTTCCTTGTAGACCGGGTGATAAAATCATCAGAAAGCAAAACTAACAATGGGGGAAATTTATCAAAACTGGGGCAGACACAATCTGGAGCAGCTAGGCATGGCAACCAATCAGCTTCTCTCTTTCCTTTTAAAAGCTTAACTGAACAAACTGAAGAGAGTTGCTGATTGGTTGCCATAGGCAACTGCTCCAGATTTGTCTGTTCCAGTTTTGATAAATTCCCCCCAATGTATTTATATCTAAATGTACTGATTTTCATTGTTATTTTGGTATCAAATGCCAAGAAAGCCGTGTATTGTATTAACAGGACATTTCTGAATTCAATTTGATTATTAGAGGGCTTTCTGGGCCATTTATTAATATCCTAAAATTAATTTAGAGTAAAGCCATCTGTTCACATTTTAGTATCAGGTGAAGGCTCTATGAGTTTATAAAGGTCCTAGACAAGACTACCTATTATCCGTCTCATTTATAGCTTCATTAGCATTGGTATCCATATAGGCAGAAGAGAATGCAGCACTCAAATGATAATATGCTCCTTATGATAATATGCACCTGTAGGGAGACAAAAGTTATAATGTATACAAATTGTTGGAGAGTAGGCACCACAAATCACACCTAACTTTCATAATAAGTTGCCCAACAGTACTCTGGGAGTTCCTATTTGCATAGATATAGGCACGCCCAGGGATTTACTCTCTCTGCCACCCCAATGCCAGGTTCCTCAATGCGCCCCCCTGTATGCAGGCTGCATACAAGTGATCTCGGCGACAATGCCAAGATCACTTCTACAGAACAAGTGGCGGCTTTCCCGCTGTACATTTAGCCCTGCTTGGCCAAAGCAGGGCAAAATGTAGAAAACAACTGCACGTCACAGGTGTCGGGGGATAGGCATTCTACACCCCTGCTGCCCCTCCACTCCCTGCTGCCCCGAGGCTGGGCCTTGGTTGGCCTTATGGGAAATCCGGCCCTGGGCATACCTATTGTATGGCAATGCTCAAGTCTGGAGAGATATGACTCAGCACTGAGCACTGTACTGGGTAATGAGGAGAGAGTTACCTACTTCAGTGTTTTTCAACCTTTTTTGTGCAAAGGCACACTTTTCTGACCTACTTCACCCAAACCTTGAAAGTTTGGATATTTCCAAGTCTCAGAAGATGCTTTAAGGTAACTTATAAGTAAGTTAGTTAAGTAAGGTAACTTATAAGGTAACTTAACAAGTAAGTTAAAACATGGCACAGTTTTGGGACCTTATGCCCAACAATTATCATAGCTCAGTATTTTTTCCCGCAACAGATTTACATTTACTTATTCTATTAACTAATTTGTAGACCGTTTGAATATATAGATAGTTTGCCATAATATCTGGTTACAGGATTAGTTAGAAAATCAAATAATCATGTTAAAGGATTCTGAAAAGAAAGCAAAATATTGGCAATACAAATAATTGTGTGCATTTAACATTTGTTTATGGCAATGTAGACATAGTCCACTGACTATAATGGTTATTTTTAATTGAAAGTCCGACCTCAACAGATATATGATGTTAATATCATGACAATAAAAGCAAACTAACAAAATAGTGTACGTGTCAATCATTGAACTTTGCTCTACAGCCCTTAGTTTCTAGGTCTACAAAAGTGAATTTTTGGTCTTTGTCACTTGGTACCAAAAAAGCCTTTATTTTTTGACTTGATACATTAGGGGTATGGTACCTTTTATTCAGAATCTGGTCACGATTATTTGACTTAACTAGTTTCTAGGTCTGCCCACCAGTTTATTGCAATGAGAAGATGACTTTGTATTTTTCAAAGTCGAGAAAAACAACTATCCAAAATACCCACATTTTATCAAATCTGTTACTGATTTTTATATCCGTTATATTGATTTTAATAATATTTCTAGATTCCATAAAAGGTTGACCACTTTTAACACATTCATTTATAAGGCATTTTGTACCCATGTTTAAGTTAGGTGATCTTCATTATAAACGCCACCATCTTCACTCCATACTGTGGGCAGAACGGCTCTTGTAGTCTTTTTATTCAGGATTATGCTACTTGAATATTTATCTTCTAGACCTTATTAAAAGAGGACCTAATCCTAATATAAAAACCTCCTACAGAAAAAGCTTGGTTTAATACTAACTCTTCAGTATCTCCGAGCTTCCTCCGGGTACTGCTGCAGGGATAAAGCAGCAGTGGGGGGTTGGACATATGTCTAGGCAGTGTTATTGATTGGCTGCCTCTGCCTGAGAAACTAATTAGTAGCACTATCTACACGCAGATCCGTCCTCACCTTGTGGCTCTATGCCTGCATTGCAGATGGAGACTGGAGCTACTCAAAGATAATTCTTTTACAGGGCTTTTTATTAGCTTAAGTTAGAGACCAGCAGGGAGTGTTTCATAGGGAAAGTTTTTATTAGCATTTAGGTCCACTTTAAAGTTAACTCCAGTCAGCCAAAAAAAAAAAAAAAAAAAAAAAT
>NW_017306488.1:1480488-1481395 GCF_000935625.1 Nanorana parkeri
TTAAAAGTAAAATCCAAGAAGAAAAAAAAAAAAAAAAAAAAAAAAATTTAATAAGTACCTGACTTTTACTTTTTATCAGCCTCATGTTCTCCCCTGGGCAGAAGAACTCAGGCTGGGATAAAAAAAACTTAGGGATTAGGGTCCAATCACATCTAACATTTTTGGACAGTAACATGCTATCAGGAGTAGTAAGCAGAGGAATGATCAGTGTGCTACTGCTCCTTCAATGTCCAATCACAGACTAGGAGCCGGGAGGAGACAAAGCTGTATCGCCAAAAGTACATGTAAAGCCATTTGCATATGCTTGTACTAATTGATAGTGCATAACAGCAATTCTAAGGGTAAAAACAAGGGCTCATACATTGTAGCTATTGAATTACTGTAAATACCTTTTTTTGGATATTATTTACAAATGTGCTCTGGTGGTCACGTGGCTACATAAAAAAAATCAAATAAAAAATGTAAACAATGGCCATGGAACCAATGCTTGGGTACTTTATATGGGGTCCATTATAAAAAAAAAGTAGTCCTGCGTATGCCGGGAAGTGTAGTCTGCCGGTGACAGCACTAATCCACATACATTATTTTTGGCATGTGACAAGAAAGGAGGCCATGTACGTGTATTTTCCGCTGTCTCCTAAAGACAAATGTTTGTAGTCCTACCTATTCGCAGCTATCAGGATAAGGGACAGAAAAAAAATGCTGATCAGTGTCGTCACTGGCGGACTACACTTTCTGGTGTGCGCTGTGCAGCAAAAGGGCCTGTGAGATGCTATGGCAGCAGCCTGGTTAGCTCAGGGAGAGCAGTCAATGAAGAGATGCTGACATAAAGGTTGCATGGTGTGACAGGAATGTCATGTGGTTCGACATAAACTCTGTCTTGCTGTTCATAAAAAAACAATGCATT
>NW_017306488.1:1481416-1492091 GCF_000935625.1 Nanorana parkeri
CAAGCATTGCTTCAAAATGCTTTTTAGAAAAATAATTTATTGATATGTTTTGTTCTCATTTAGTCACGACTGCAATGTCAAGTGAATAGTAGTTTATGTTTAGGAGTGCATGCTCTGGTGTGTCACAAGGGGAGGCATGAGGGGGGAGGAAATCAATCAATCACACTGCTGGAATCATCCCGTAAATCAATCTCAAGTGTCATGTGGGGCTGGGGGGAGATGAGGAAGTTAATGGATTCCCCAGGCTGAAACTGAAGCATGTGCAGGCAGAGTGGCAACGCCAGAATCCATGAGAATTGGTCTGCATGGTGATGCCACTTTCAGTAAGGAAGTCTTATGAACTGGCAGGATCACCAGGTATTTACTACCTCATACTTTTTTTTCAAACTTCAGCACATAAAGTTGGATATAAAGTTTTTGGAGCTAATTAAGAGATTTCAGTTTTTGGGTTTATTAATTCTTTAACTGCAGCAGAGAAAGGTCAGCTCGCTAACTTTGCTCTCTTGTCTAGCATGGCTGTGTAAATCCCAGAACTAGATGACCAGGAATACAAACCCTTTGGCAGGTAGCACAGCTCATTCAACTGTGTATTTAGTTGTTTGTTGGGAGTACAGCATTTATCATTTAGCTTTTTATCTAAACTGATCCCGATCCCAGCAAAATATATTTAGATAATGACACTAGAGTTTGACAAGCAAACTTTTTCCAAAGAGGGGGATACCATCACTGATCGTCTGAAAATGCTTGTTGCCAGGCAGTTATGCTGGCCTACTGGCTTCAGTACTTTCTGAGTCATTTACTTGCAGTAAATCAGAGAAAAGTCATGTTAGCAGTTTATATAGCAGACAGTTATTAAAGTATAAAAACAAGAGAGTAAGGGTAAACATGACAGTCAGGCAACTAACATTTGTTGCCAACTATGGCATCCTCCGTGTTTCTCTCATAACAGGTTTACTTAAAAAAAAAACATAAAAGAGCTTTAACTGGCTAGAAAGGTTTTAGTTTTAGCAAGGAACCAGCAGCTACCCTTAACCTCCCCTGTGCACCTGCAGGTTCTCCATCTTGCCAGGCATCTCCCATGCTGGGCTGCCTCAACACATAATTACATCTGGGTTAAGGTGCCCATACACTGCACGATTATCGTACGATAATCGTATGCGATCGGTTTTTCGTACGATAATCGAGCAGTGTGAACGGAGACGTGCGACCGTTTCTACTGTACGGTCGCACGTCTTCTGTAGAACCAGCATGTTCGAAAACCAGCCGGGAATCGTACGATTCTCGGCTGGTTAGAACGGTGCTCGAAAGACAAATGCTGAACGGGCCGGTGTGCGCACGCGCACACTGCCCGTTCAGCATTGCGGTCATCGGAAGCCCGCCCCTCAGGGGGGCGGGCTTGCGATGATCGAGAGTGCGATATGCCTGTCCAAGATAGGCATATCGTACGTTTTTTAAATCCCTTTACAACCATCGCAAGACTAAAGTCTTGCGATGGTTGTACAGTGTATGGCCACCTTTAGTTCCCATCTATGTGCATGCAGTAATTTGCATTTATAAAACACATTTTTGCATTCATCATCACACACTTACACTTTTAATGTGCATTGCCTCAGATTTAAGGCAATAATAAAAGTCTATCTTCACTCTGTATTAAAAGTGCTTAATAAGTAATAGTAATGCACAATCCTTTGTGTTTTAATAGCTACCGTTCATTCACATGGTCCTTCATCAATTAATTTTTGACTGTTCTTGGAAGTCTTGCCTCTAGTACCTTGGTTGTGCTGTCAGCAGGGCATACACTAGGGTACAACTCTATAAGGATCTCTGTTGAAGACTGAACGCTCTATACACTCCCCAAACAAAACTGCTTACAAAGAATATTCACATCAATCTATGGCTTGGGGACCCCTGGTCTAAAGAGCGCTAGACCGTTATTACAGAAAGAAGCCTTCAGTATTACATGAACAACAAACATCTTTGCTTAAATTGTATGCCAAGCTAAAACTTTTTTTTCTGTTTTGAATAGAGTAGGCAATGGTCAGTGGGGCTCTCAGGTGCTCAGTGGTGCTCTCAGGTGGCCAGTGCGGGCTCTCATGTGGCCAGTGCATGCCAGCTGATTCTAGTGCCGCCACTGCCTGATTGTAGCGAGCCTGGATTGCCATCAGGCATACCAAGGCGATCAGGGTTGGCCAGGTCTATTTGCAGGGGCGGGCCTGAAGCAGAAGTTGCGGCCCAGTTCCTAACAGACCACAGACCGGTAGCGGTCCGTGGCCCTGGGCTTGGGGACCCCTGGTCTAAAGAGTGCTAGATCGTTATTACAGAAAGAAGCCTTCAGTATTACATGAACAGCAAACATCTTTGCTTAAAGTGTATGCCAAGCTAAAACATTGGTTAAACATTTTGAATAGAGTAGGAAATGGTTAGGAACCCTTTCAGTTTTTTTTCTGACTGCATCCTGTTGGGGTATTTTTCCTTCACTTTTTGTCCCAGAGACTCAAAGTGAGGGGAGATCTCTCCAAAGTGACAGAAAAAGACAGCTGGCATCAAAATACATTTCCTCAGAGGAAGATTTCCTATCACCTCCTGTTCCCGTAACAACTGAAAATTATGGATTTTCTGATCGCTTTCTGTACTGAAGAAAATGGTCCTCAGCGCTAATTGTAAGGTTGAATCTCACAGGACTCAGTCCTTAAACATTTTATGCCAAAAAAAAAAAGTTTGGAATTTACATACACTTTAAGGGCTTGTTCATACCAGCAGCCACGCTCAACTGCACAGCATAAAAACCCCAGTGGTGATTAAATACCAACAAAAGAAAGCTCTTTGTGTCCCCAAAAATTGAGATACAATTTATTTCAGTACAGCGTTGCATGATGGAATAAAGTACTGCAGTGCTGAATACTGAATAATGGCCTGGCCAGGAAGGGGGTGTGGACACTGCGGTCAGCAAGTGGTTAAAAAAGTATTTTTTTCAAAAAAAATTTAAGCAAACCTCTGGAACGCAGTGGTGTGAACTGTCACCACCCATGAAAGGGTAAATTGCCTTGTCTTGCATTCAGGCCGCGCTGGAAAAAGTGGCCAGTGCAGCCCAAACGCAGATGGTATGAACCAGCTCTAAAGCAGATCTTGTACAAAAAATGGAAGGTCAGCATATTTATGTTGCCGTTTCAGCCTTCCACCATGCCAGAAAGCTATAATAAACAGAAACAAATGTACAGAGAAATGTTATCAAATAGACCTACCTTTCTACCTGCTTCTGCCCATGGAGCATAGGTGAGGATGGCATCACAATTGGGTTACTCCATACATTTTTATGGCAGCTTTTTTGGCAAAGTAATTATGCAGACCTTGCTTATTAAAGGAGAACTATGAGGTGAGTGATTTTCACTCAACCTCATAGTTTGAGCCGCCGTGTGCCAATGAAACGGTCACACGTCTGCTCAATAGATCGGGAAGTGAGCGAACACATACAGTTGCTCAATCACTACTCAATCCTCTCCCTGCAGAGAGCAGTGACTGTCACTCACGGCTCCCTGCAGGGATTCTCCCCGCTCCTCCAGCGCTGACTGGCGTAACGGACAGGGGGCGGGTACAGCTGGCTCTGCCTCTGGATAGGCAGAGCCAGCTGTCAATCACGTAGCTGGGTGGATCTCGACAGTACTCTCATGATCCGTCCCGGCTGCGGCGGTCTCAGTATACCGCGAGCTATAGCTTGCGATATACTGAGCTTTGGGTAAACTAGCGTCCTTCCGTGACCCTTAGGTAGACCCTTTAATGTCTCTTTTACTCTTCACATCATACCTATTTGGACTTCTAAAAATTTGAACCAGTCTTGATTTAACTTTTCTTTCAAGAAAACATCCATTTGAACTAAATACCCACGCTTTGAACTACTAAATCTTATTTAATGTATGGCTTCTGTGGATGCCCAGCATTTTTAGTTTTTTTTGGAAGATATTTATTAGATTATCTTATTTCTGCAGTTCAATATTTAACTCATTTTGTTCTCATAACTATTTATTCTGGGTATCTCAGTGAAAAAAGAATTTGGAAATTCTTAAGACTGTCACAAAACAACATCCGATTGGTAATTATACATTGGCAGCTGCTATGAAAATAACACTGTAAACTTCTAGTGAGATCCCCCCTAAGTCGGACAGTATAATTATGCTTTTACAATCCTATTGTGTATTTGAAATGCTAGATAATAGATTTAGAAACTTGATAGAAGTACATGGTGTAGCAGTCTTTGAGAATGTGAGTGAATAAAAGGGATAAATAATTTGGGTACTTATTATTATTGATTAAATCTATTTTATTTTTATTGTAAATTGTTGTTTATTGTATCATCAACAATGTACTTAATATACAGAACCAATACTTTTTTTGTTTGATATTCTTGTAATAAAATGAAAAAATGATTAATCTGTTAACTAACAGGGTTATTCACTAAGCTGCCGAAGTCAGCCGAGTGAATAACTGAGCCGAAGTGAACAGAGCCGAGCGACATACATTGGCTGCCTTTGGTCAGCCGAACATGCTCTGCATGCTCGGCTGAGCCGAAGTGCAGAAGGACTTTGACTCAGCCGATCCAACATCTGGATCGGCTGAGCCGAAGCTCCGGCAGCTCACATAGGGGCTGAACAGCAGTGAGTGAATAGTCGAATGAGTGAATAGCCGGCTCGGCTATTCTGCTCGGTACCTCCGTGGTGCCGAGCAGAATAGAAAATCATGTGAAAATAGTGGGGGGAAAATACGTTTGAAAATGTAAAACATTTTTTTTTAATTCATAGCAAAATTAAAAAAGAAAGATATTTTAAAAAAGAAAAACAATTGGGCGGAGCTAGCAGTGCAGCTAGCTCCGCCCAACTGTTTCCTATAGGCCAGCACCTGCTAGAGTCATCCCGTCCAATAAGTAACAATGAGCCAATGAGTAACAACTGGGTGGAGCCGGCCATGACCCAGTTGTTATTGTTTAATGACAGTTCAGTGTCCCCAGCTCATTTGTGGACGCTGATCTGTCAGTACAACTGGGCGGAGCCAGCTGTAAGATCACGGCTGGCTCCACCCAGCTGTCATTTGCGGCGTGAACGGCTGGCCTTCAGCGACCGTTTGCCCCACTTCGGCTGTCACTTCGGCTCATTCAAGCCAAAGCATATGCCTTCGGCTCGGCTGCTGTACGGGGTATAGTGAATAGCCCGTACAGCAGCCCTTCGGTTCCAATGAACCGAAGGGCTCCGGCGGCCTAAGAGAGCCATAGGATCAGCCGAAGCTACGGCTGGATCTTTTCGGCTCCTTCGTGAATAACCCCCTAAGCTTTTTTTGAGTCGTCAACAGTATAATGTCAGTATTAGTTGGCATCTGCTAAATGTTTACATTTATTTTATTACCGAAGAAGTGGTTTGCAAATTGGTACTTTCCCATGAAGGCTGCAGTTTGGCAATCATATATTGACTGTACTTTTACTGACTTGGATAGCATGTTCTTTGTTCAGCTGGCTTTAAATCTTGGATGTGGAAGTCTCGTATTTAAATTAGCTTGATATACAGGTCTTTAGATGCTGTGGCACAATTTTACTTTAAAATGCTTCCTTGAGCTTTTGACATTATTACAAACAGCTGGAAAATATTTTCAATAATTTCACTTTTTTTCTCTGAGTAGCAACAATAAAGCTAAAAAGATCACATTCATTTACTAATTTTACTGTAATAGTTGTTAAAACAACACAGTTTACACTGTTTATAAGCAGCACACATACTGCCATTTAATCTAGTATAGCTGGCATACATTTGTAAAAATATAATCAAACCGCATAATTTCATACAAAAAAATGTAAAGGACACCTGTACTGAAAGCAACATTTAGATGACTTTTGTTATCTCCTGAAAATGCTACTTGTCAGGTGGTTATACTAAACCAATGGCTTTTGTACTTTCTCAATCATTGACTCACAACACGCATGTACATAAGGACTTTAGTCCAACCTTACGTCCAGCATACTTGCTCATGGTCTGAGCAACAGAAAGAACTAAAGGCAGGAACAGCCAAGCAACTAGAATTTTCAGAATAAGTTAAAAGATAATAACAGATGCTTAACTACATTCTCTCATGAAAGGTTTCCTTTTAAAGTGTGAAAGTTCTGTCATCTCTACAATATGTTATTTTCAGTTAGGTGCTAACTTGTCTTATTTGCATATAAATGATGATATAAGCACAGTTCTTAGTAATGGATATAGAATTTGACCCCGATTGTAAGTGCGCTTAGTCAATATACAAAGGCCCAAAACTCACAATGATATAGCACATGAAAATAAGAACATAATTTGATGCATAAAAAGCATATATACTACTTTAAATAAAATATATAACCATTATGGGTTAAACAATAGTATGCAAAAATTTTGTGTAATGAGCAGTAGGTTATTAACTTGCTCTCTTACCTTTGTTTCAAGGTCTCCACCTGGCGTGGGCAGGCGTGCTGTGCTTAGGAACCTAAATCCATCTGTTTGGCACATATGCAGTTATGTAGCATGTTCATCCTGCAGCACAATACTCACATCATAAGGCGCTAGATTTAAAGCATATGTCGAGGCAAAAAAAATTAATAATTATATATATATATATTATATAGGGGATGCGATACCTTTTTGCGGTATCGAGCACAAGTACCGATATTTATATTTCGGTATTCGCCAATACCGAGTACAGATACCAGTACTTCCCGTAGCATGGAGCCAGCTTCCCGGGCAGTGAGTAATTACCCACCGCCCTGCTTCTTGATTGCTTTTTGGCCGGCTCGACGCTGAATGGCCAGGAAGCTGGCTTCCCAGCCAATCAGCATGAATCTGCTCAGAGGAAATCTCCCTCTAACTGAAAGTTCCAGTATCGGGGGTGAGCAACGGAGCATTTACAAGTACTCACCCAAAATACTCGGTATCGGCACCGATACTGATACTAGTATCGGTATCCGTGCATCCCTAGTATATATAATTATTACGTGCCTGGAATGCATTTAATGCACACGTCTTATCCCTTTGAATACCATGCAAGTACAGAAAAATAACTGTGGATATAGTTTGCTCCTAGCTACCTCTTTGACATGACAGCACAGCTCTGAATTCCTAAGCACATGGTGTCAGCCCTACCTACTTTATTTCTGACGGATTGCAAAGAATACAAACCTCTTGTTATCAACTCTCCTTTCCTCAGCTCTGTCACAGTTCAGCTGCGGACTTGCACATGAGCTGTTACTTTTAGTTCTACAAGTATATGCAGACCTCTTACCCCTGGTTCTGAAGGCATGCAAGGCTGTGCTGTTGCTTGTAGTCCTCCAGGCATGTGCTCTGAACCTGACTCGCTCTTGCACCAGTCTGGCAGCTTTAGGCGTTGGCCGACCTCTCCTGCCGTTTCTTATGCAACTTCTTGGCAAATCAGTGCAGTCTGCTTGTGGCTAATCCTGTGGTTCCTCCCTCTTGCTGACTCTATTTAAACCCAGGGCAGCGAACGGCACGTTGCCCGAGCAATGCTTTCCCAAGCTAGATGCCGAGCCTTTTGCACAGGCGACTCAGGAAGTTACCTGCTCACAAGATTTCTGGCAAAATAACAGATATGTTTTGCACTTATTAAACAGATAGAGCAACCCCATTTTAATGGTATATTTAGCAAACCCAAAGGAAGCAAATAAGAGAAGTTCATTGTTATGGCGTACATATACTTTAAAGTAAACCTGTGTGTTGCTCATGCATCAACGTCTGGTCTATTGCTACTGGTTATGACTCTGCTTGTCCTTTGGTATTCATATGACTTGACTGGTATTTTCATTACCGTTATCTGTCTGACCTGAGTTCTGTCTAGTTGACCGACTGCCCCTTTCTGTCACTTGTCCTAACCTCTTGCATGTATTCAGCAAAGACTTCACCTTACAATTGGGTATGTCACTTGATTTTGTCTGCCTGTGTACTGTTGACAGTGAACAATTGGGAACTTTTGGCCTGGGGGACGCCTTTATTTAACAAACTTGTGCTGAACATAGCATGCTGCAGCGTGAACATCTTGAATGAATACACAGCTTGCTAAAAGTGGTTTTCACATGTAGAAATGTGGGTCCAAATAAAAAGCATTTATTCACAATGTTCCCAACGTTAGAACCTGTGAAATAGGGGTGCTTTAATGGTGAGAAGATATGAAAAACAGCAGTGAAGGCGATTACATTGTGCTAAACTCTGGGCATGTCAAATATTAACCCTTGCAGTGAGTATATCTTTTTTTATTTAGAACCTAGACCAGAATGAGCACTTAACCCTTACAGTGTGTTGGTAGCCCCACTGCAAGGGTTAATTTTTTACATGCCCGGAGTTCTTCTTTAAATAGTACCTAATCCTACCCGTTCTATAGATTACACACATATGCTTTCCTATACACAGAATATAAACATAGACCTAGCACTTTAGTCCCAGCCTACCTTGAAGAACTTCTATAAATAGATGAGGACCACATAACAACCAACAATTGCTGATACAATAAACACCTTGGTCAGGAATAATGTAATTTATAGCGCAGCATACAGAGTGCAGCAATCAGGACTATTTAACATACAACATAGGGTATAGAGTACAGCTGTTGGGACTATGTAATGTACAGCAAAGTGTAGAGAGTGCAGTGGTCAGAACTGTGTAATGTAAAACATAGCATATAGTGTGCAGGAGTCAGTACAATATAATGTTCAACATAGTGTATAGTGTGCAAGGGACAGAGTATGAAAAAGGAAAAAAGATAACATATGGGATCTGACAATGTACAACATAGTACACAGATTGCAATGGTCGGAACTACATAATATACAGTATAGAGTACAGAGGCCAGGAATTTGTAACATACAACATAGCGTACATAATGCAGGGGTCAACATGTGAACTACAGCACAGCGTACATAGTTCAACATTACAGGTTAGTGGGAGAAAAAAGTGGCCTGTCATAGGTGGTCAATGGGAGGCAAAGGCCCCAGCATCAGTGGTCAGTGAGAGGAAGAATGCCCAATAATTGGTGTCTTGGGAGAAACAATACCCCATAATTAGTGTCATTGGGAGGAATACTGCCCTATTACTTGTGTCAGTGGGTTACAGGGGCTGGAATGAGCTCTGGGACCCAGGTCTGTGAAGGTTCTCATTCATCCAGGTCATGGTATATCTGTAAAAAATAAGTCAGGGCAACTGGACTTGCTGTATTTTTCTTGAAAAATACAGCATGTCCAGTCGCCCTGACTTATTTTTTTACAGATTATCTGGGACCCAGGGATTATGGAACTACAAGTTTCAGTAAAAATGCTATATTATATAGTTTCACAAAGGATATATAGAACTACTGTACATCCCTCAGCATTTATATTAGGACTTGTAGTTACATATATCCCCCATTCAGACCTGATCAGAGCAATACCCACTATGAAAGATGCAGATTTTAGTCTTCCACGTAGACCTTAGAACACAGGTTCCATGTTCAGAGCTCAGTTCAAAGCACCTGGCACAGGAAAAAATCATGCAGCAGTGACTTCCTCAGTGGCTCTCTGCATTCTATCATATGACAGCTCAGAGCCCTTGAGGTACTTAAAGTTAGCTGCAGGACTTCTGTGTTCCTGGTACTTTAATCGTAAGTCTGAGCAGAGAGACGAGTGGGTACATTAACATTTCAAGCTGTCACTGTGGGTCTCCCTCACTCTGATCGAGGTGTCAATGGGTACAGTGCCAGGCCAAGATAGTTTAGCTGGATGGGCCTGGGGTGCAAATGTCACCTTGGCCCAATCTTTTCTTCCAATGAAGCAATACTATTGACAGGACTTTGGCGTTACCATTCAAATTGTATTATCACGATCTGGACCTCTGGTAAAAGGATGGTCACTCCTTGGACTCTAGGTCTGTGCAAGAGTCTACATCTACTGCTGATAGAGGATCTACTTATATGCATGACATTTTCATTCCCATAGACTGCAACATTTTACTGGGTTATTATCTCAAGCAAGTATTTCCTGACATGCTCCTAATACAAAGTTAGCTAAATGGCATAGGAATAAGTAAATACACTGAGCTGACTACCTTAGATCTGGTTTGCAGTTGGTGAGTTAGGGAATGGCTACTCCCATTATAGCCAGCTCATATAGGTGCTTTGCTTCATAACTGAATCCTTCATTATTTTGCCACATCAATATTCGGCCTTTAAGGATGCAAAACTCCCTGTTTTTGCCTTTTTTTTCAAATGACTCTAGGTAATGTTCTACACTGTACATATGTATTGGTTTTCCTAACAGAAAAATTTAGATTGTTGCGGTGCATTACCTTGTCATGTTAAGACAGCTCAATCTTTCAAAGAGCTGGCAATGCACTTAAAATGAGACCTGGGCCTTTTTTTTCTAACACAGCGCACCCCAAGGCAAGGTAAAATGTTACAGCGCATTGCTTTAGTTTGTTGGGGTGCTGGGAACATATATTTTAAATGCCTGTAGTTTGATGCCTGTCATCAAAGGAAATCTTCACTCTGACAGGACCAGGACAAAGACACTTCACATAGAGGTAAGGCAGATCCTCAACTCTCAGTGAGCAGTTTGCAAGCTGCAAGTTTAACTAAAAAAATCAGTGGAATGCCAGCTCTTGTAAGACTCTGCCCAAAGAGGTGGAGGGAGGGG
>NW_017306488.1:1492107-1500691 GCF_000935625.1 Nanorana parkeri
GGATTTCTGATAAGTGCACTATTTTTTTCAGATACAACTGAGATGAAAATGACAGAACAGGTAGGGAGACCTCACTTATATTCCCTTTTCTTATATTCCAATTAGTGATGACACCGTCTCTAGAGATGCATAACAAATGCTTTTGTGCTCGCTCTAATTGTTGATAAGTTAAAGTGCACCTCTACCCAGACTACAGACATTAACGTATTTACATATTCATAACAAGCAGTAAAAGAGGTTTAAAACAAACCCTTAGTGACTGCGGGTACTGTGAAGTTACTTATCCTCAAAGATCACAACAAAGACCCTAAAGTTGGGTTTCAGGCAGGTTAGAACAGTCTAGAAACATGTGATGTTTACTGACATTAGAACGCTGGCAGGCTGCCAAGTTTCTGCTCCCATAAAAAATAAAGGGAGAGAATCTGTGACTTTTGTGTATTTCTCCATAATGCTTACAGCTACATAGGTGAATGAGAACATCTTTGTATAGCTTGTTCAGAATATGTAAGTACTTTAATGTGCATTTACTATAAAATGTAGTTTTGTTTGCTAAATATTCACTCATACTTAAAAGGTAAATACATGTTCACTTAAAAATTAATATTGATCCTTCTTCTCTCTGGAGAGGGAGCAAAATAACGAAACAGTACCCCAGAACTGATCCCCAGAATTTACCAACTGTGTTTGTAGCCCTTAGTATCAGGCACATGCTTCAGGGTGAAAAATGGATCTGGGCAGACCGTCCCTTATTCCCTGTTAACTGGACTTTGTCTCCTCTATCTCCAGCTTGGCTCAGGCAGCTAATTACTGTATAATGAGTTCTAAAATGCCAGAGCTGGTAAACACTGCACTGGCTCTGTACAGGCAAGGGATTGGATAGCCTTTTTTGTGCAGATCAAAAGGTACTGTGCTATGTACTATTTTTTTGCTTTTGTGGCACACGCCAGCAGGGGTTAATTATTGAATTTTTATGTAAACTGAAAGATTCATTTTCTATGACACATGTACCTCATCTATGGCAACAAAAAATATTCTTAATTCTTCCACAACTGCATAATATAATTATTATTATTATGCTGTAACTGTTTTATCCTAAACTACGGTATTGGGTGATAATTATGCTATCTTACTGCACCTTTGTTTGAAAGAACTCCAGAAATGTAAAATAAACTTACCCTTGCAATGGGGCTACCCCCGCACTGCAAGGGTTAAGTGCTCTTTTGTCTAGGGGGGGTCAAATAAACCAGATATACGTACCTGATCCTTAGCCTTGCTGGGCTGCTAGCTCAGTCCCCCCAGCCAATTCTCCCCTGGGTTCCGGCGGTCTAAGGACTGCTGATGTCATCGCATCTTATGCAGGTCCACTGACTTGCATTAGATGTGAGGAGGCTAAGGGATTCCACAGCTGGAGTGTAGGGGGAGACAAGCCGCAGCGGGACCGAGGATCAGGTGAGTATATCTGCTTAATGTAAGCCTTTTTTACATTCCTCTTCTTTAAAAATCAATATTGTAATGAGCCTAGCACACATATTAAACAACAATATAAATGCACACAAACTAAGATCTTGCCATGTACTAAAATGGAGGCCGCTTACATCATTACTAAATGACCATCTTAGGAACTAGTACCCTCCTGTACCAGGAACAGCATCAAGTACCAGTAACAGCATCACACCATGGGAAATAGCATTTTCAGAAGGAGAGGTTAGCATTGTAAGCCTATATATTTCACTTATAACTAGTTTACTTTGAGGAGGAGCTGTCTGCCATGCCATGCAAAATGTTTATGACTGTAACTGGTTGCTCTCCTTACAAACTATAGTTAAAAAGTGTTTTCTATTGGCCAATGAGCTTGATGAAGGAATAGTAGAAACTGACAAGATGCACCTCATAAAGCAGCCTTTTATAGCAAATTAATTTCTACTTCAGATGGCTGAAGATCACAAGGAGAGTTCATTAAGCATAAGGTGCTTCTAAGGACCAGGTTAATACTGTTTAAATAGCAGGAGTGCCAGGGGATAACACATTTGTGTCTGGGGGCTGCTCACTTTCTGCATCCTAATTAGGTCTTTCAATTCCATTCTGTTAAGTCTCCTTGGCTCTGCACCTATTCACCTGTTATGGGCTAAACTGTTGGAGATATACAATCCTGGGGGGTGTCTTGCTTACAGCAGTATATCTACAAGGTCCCACTGCTTTGCATTGTCTGTTGCACTCTACCACAGATTCCATTCCTGGACTTCTATAGCACTATCAGGAGTTTGCAGATGTGCTTAGCAAAAAGTCACCTCATCAGTCCTATGATTGTACCATTGAGCTGCTGCCTGCCACGACATTTGCCCAAGGCTGAGCATATCCCCTTTCACTACCAAAGATGAAAACCATGTATGAGTATATTAAAAAGGATCTATAGAAAAAGTTAAAACGGACATCCACATCATCTGCAGAGGCAGGATTCTTTTTCTTCTAGAATATTGATGGTTCTCTCCATCCCTTTGAGGTAGATTACTGTAAAAAATAAATTGCCTCTCCCATGTATCTTGGAGTTGTTTGATCGCCTGCAGAGACTTTGTAATGTCCCTGCCATCTTTTAAAATTGTGTCAGTGATGTCTTCAGAGACATTCTGTCCATCTGTGTTGTGGTATATTTAGATGACGTTCTAATATCTTCAGATCTTCCCTCTTAGCGTAAGCATGCCAAAATAGTTCTTTAACTTTTATTGGAGAATGTGTTTCCTTCTTGGGTCTTCTAGTCTCTGCCCAGGGTTTATGCATGGATCCTCTCAAAGTTTCTTCAATCCTAAACTGTCTTCCCCTTAGGGTTACAAACTGTCCAGCGATTCCTGGGCTATACAAATCATTGCACCAATTTTTACAAGGTTACTCTACCCTAGTAGTTCTTATCACTGCCCAATTGCAGGAATTGGCCCTCAGAAGCAGTTCATGCCTTTAAGGGAATCGTTAATTTATCCTCTTGTTCTGGTCTTCCTTGACAGCGCTTAGCCCTTCTTTATGGATGTGGATGTAGCTGCTGTGGAAGCAGTTCTTTCAAAACAAAATGCTTCTGGAAAACTCCGGCCTAGTGGATTCTTCGGCATCTATTGGAGAGAGCTATTTTCCCTGTTACTTTCAATGCCAATCTTCCACAGAGGCTCTATCCTCATCATGCTCCTCTGTGCTCAGTTATTTTTCAGGTTTGATTTCTCTCTGTCCTATTGCCAAGGAGCCAGGAATACTAAGTCTGATGCACTGTCCCATTACTTTGAGGAAGAATATGTAGAGGCAGATTCTGACTATGTAAGTGATCGTTCTCAGATCCTGCCTAGTAGCACCTTTTATGTTTCTAAACCAATCCACTGCAGAAAAACTTTTATACGTAATGGTCTTTGGCAGATAATCCTGCGTTGGGGTCACTTGTTAAAACTGGTTAAGCACAAGGGACTATACAGGACTTCAGAATTTATTTCTTGCAGCTACTGGTGGTCTACACTCAGAAAGATTGTTTCCGATTTCCTGCCTGGATGTCCCATATGTGCCAGAAATAAAGTCTTCAGGAGGGCACCTGCTGTGGCTTTACTTTTTTTTTTCCTGTTCCTGAGCGTCCTTGGACCCATATTTTTTTATCACAGACCTTACTGTTTACCAGGCACATTCAGTCATTTGAGTCTTCATTGACTGATTCTCTGAAATGCCTGACTGTGTTCCATGGGTGGTATTCCATTCATTCTTAAACTGTCCCAGATGTTCTTTAAGGAGATTTTCTGGTTGCATGATATCCCTCGGTAAATTGTCTGGAATCAGGGAATACAGTTTGCTTCACATTTTTTAGGGTTCTGAAGGATCATTTGGATATTTCATAGGTCTATCACACACAATTTAGGAACCAATGAAACAGATTTTTGTCCCTTGGGCAGAGTTCACTCGCAACAACCATGTCTGTGAGCCCACTGGGCACAGTGCTTTCTACATTGACTCTGGATTTCATCCTACAGATCCCTCTCTGTTATCACTGTCTTCAGAAGTTCCCAAAGCAGCTTTGGGAGTTGGTTCCCCTGATCTTGCAGTGAACCTTGTCCCCTAACAAGAAATGGGCCAATTAGAAGTGCAGGGTAGCTACACAGTTCTCTCTGGGAAATAATGTTTGGCTATCCGCTAAACACATCCACCCACTTCTACACCTCCAGATCCAGTCACTGTAGCACAATGTGGTGGAATTATTGTGCTCTAGAGCAGTGCTCCCCAACCTTTTTATCGCCGCGGACCGGTCAACGTTTGACTTTACCGCGGCCCGCTGAGGGGGGGACGTTGATTGTTTATATTTTAGATTGTTTTGATTTAATAATTTTCATTTAATTGTATTTAAACATGCCTTCAAAATAAAATACAGTTACATCAAAAAATGAATATAAAGTAATTTAACAGAGCAGCAGTGACGCGCCGCTCGGCGCGGTAAGTAAAAAAAACGGAAATGACGGTCATGTGACAGCCATAGGAGGAGTGAAGGTCATGTGACAGCCATAGGAAGAGTGACAGTCATGTGACAGCCATAGGAGGAGTGACAGTCATGTGACAGCCATAGGAGGAGTGACAGTCATGTGACAGCCATAGGAAGAGTAACAGTCATGTGACAGCCATAGGAAGAGTGACTGTCATGTGACAGGAGGCAGTTAATTGATTGTCAACAAAAACACAGCAACTAAGGACAGAGAGATCACTTTATAAGCCCCTCCCCCTGCTTCCAGGTCACGTGTTTAGGTCACACTCACCCTCATTGTTCCACTCCAGGTGGGTGACCTGCACCTCTCTGTGCCCCACAGCTGAGCTCAGCCCCCTCTGCACAGCGTTTCCGACCAACAGCCAGCTGCCGTGTCAAACTCCCCATTGCCGGGCGGTGTGAGAGCGCGCACACAAGAACTCAAGAAATCCGTCTCCCTTAAACCAGCCCCGTGGAGTCAGGCACAAGGATTTTCCTCGCACGCGAGCGCCGCCCACCGGAGCAGCAGTGACGAGACGCTCGGTGCGACGCAGCACGGTAATTATTAAAAAAACACGCAAGCTTCGGGGCTTTGTATCGGGGCATTTTGACAAGTACTTGTCAAAATGCCCTGTATCGGTCCCGATAACGATGCTTGTATCGGTATTGGGACATCCCTAGAAATAATTTAATGTTCCTTGGGCGGCCCGGTACCATTTGATCCACGGACCGGTACCGGTCTGCGGGCCGGGGGTTGGGGACCACTGCTCTAGAGTATCCAGAAGGCAATGTAAGTATCTGTTGCACTAAAGGCTCCTCTTTAGTGAAGTTTCTGCCATTGATTAACTTGTGGAAATTCCCACCAAGGAAGGCCCCCAAGAAGGGAGGTAATGTCTCAATTGGCTATCTGCAGAAACAACCTGTACTGCTGTCCACTATATCCATGAAAAAGGGGTGGTGACAGTTTCACAATCCCCGTCACTACCATCTTCTCTGCCACTTCTCCCGGATACAACATCTTCTCTCTTAGGCCATTGGGTGGCCATTAATAATGTAACTCCTATGCACGTGTGCTGGATTTACTGTGCTCTGATACCTAACTCCATTCTTAGCATCTTACAGATGCAAGGAACAGGTTGGAAATTTGCAGAAGATACATTCTAATTGCAATATACCAAGAAGATCAATTTTGCTAGCAACCCCCCACAATGCGATTTATCATGTGTTTCAGCTTGCTGCATAACCAAAGCCCATTCATTTGGAATGGCCCCAACACAGGAAAAATTGTTCCTTCTCTACTTTTTTAGGCGCATCCTGTGTATTGGGGTGCCTTTTAAAATGGTTAGTGCCACAAAACATTCTGTTGTGTTTGGTATGCAACCTTGTGTTCTGGTAATGTGCGTGTTTTGCCACACGTAACTGCAACACACCGGTGAACAGGATCTCAGAGCTTAGTTATACTTTAATGTAGAGGTGCAATGATACCATTTTTTCAAGACTCAGTACAAGTACCGATACTTTTCCTTAAGTACATGCCGATACCAATTACAGACACCTTTTTTTTTAGTGTCATGTGACAGTTTTTCTAAACCAATAAAGACTAATGATTTTAGGACAGTGGTGGAACGACAGGGCTGCAAACGCTGCGCCCCTGGTAGCTCTGCCGCTGACTCCAAGCTGTAGAGGGGCTACAAATCCCAGCAATACAATATATAGCAATGCAGAATGCCATCAGCTAAAGAGGACTACAAATTCCAGCAATCCATTATACAGCAATGCAGAATACCAGCAGCTATACAGGTCTACAAATGCCAGCAATTCATTATACAGCAATGCAGAATACCACCAGCAATAGAGGACTACAAATCACAGCAATGCAGAATAATATAAAGCTGCATACACTCTGTTGCTCACCCGGACTGTCCAGGGTCTGACCAGGGCTATGCAGTGTATCAGGAGGCTGTGCAGGGTCTTACCAGGGCTGTGCGGGGTCTTACCAGGGCTGTATGCGGTCTCACAAGGTCTACGTGCTGTCTCCCCAGGGCTGCGTGTGGGTCTCCCCAGGGCTGCGTGTTGGTCTCTCCAGGGCTGCGTGTGGGTCTCCCCAGGGCTGCGTGTTGGTCTCTCCAGGGCTGCGTGTTGGTCTCTCCAGGGCTGCGTGTTGGTCTCTCCAGGGCTGCGTGTTGGTCTCTCCAGGGCTGCGTGTTGGTCTCTCCAGGGCTGCGTGTAAAATTTGCTAATATTTGTTATTTATTAACTCAATACAGTTTTATCTTTTAGATTTAGTCAAAAAAAATTTTTTTTTGTGCACGGATACTGATTTTGGTGTGTTTTAACAATTGAATTGTGTATTTTTATCGGTTTAATATTAATTTGAGAAACATTTGCGCAATTATCGCAGGGCCTACAAATTTAGTATCACCATCTTTTTATTCTACCGGGCCTGCGCTTTCAGAAAATATATGGTTTGGGGGGTCTTTTACAAACGCTAGCAACGCAGCAGTTGAAAATAAAATCAATAGGAAAAAATTGCAGAAAATAAAAAAATGGCTTGGCCAGCTGATTTGAAAAATGTTCCGGAGGGCTTGGCAGCGAAAGGGTTAAAGTGATTTTGCTGCATGTTCAGGATATATCATTACTTCATCATGCATAGTGTGCGTACGGGTTTTCATTTAACTGTATACTTGTTCCAGTCCAAGGACTAGTAGTACTGAAGCGGGAATCAATATTACAGCCAGGAAACAAGGATTTTCAGAAGTAGAGGTCCACCATGCCGATGATTATTTTACTTGTTACCTCTGTGTCTGTTACCTTTACCATCCAAGCAAATATTCTGTTTTGTCTATCAAGTAATTTGGGATAACTGTAGGGTTAGGTTCACACCTGGGCGATCTGTGACCGCACGGCAATCGTGCACAAAACCGCGCAAATTGCCCCCCACTGTCGATTGCGCTGGCGGTGCCATTATTTCTAATAGCACCCCAGTCGTTGCAGGGCAGGTTACGCGGTTTCCTGCCACGATACCACCCGTGCAATTTAATTTAACACAATCGCAGGTAAAAAAAAAGCCCCACAGCGTTTGTCAGAAAAAAAGGTACTTGTACCCTTTTAAGCAATTGCCGCGTGGATGTAACCCCATTGAAATCCCAGGATCCCCCACATCTGATACTAGCCTGAAATCAACGGGGCAGCGCGGCAATCGCTGTGTGCAATTGTGCACGATCGCGCGCGTCCTGGGATTGCCCACATCTGAACCTAGCTTTAATCAGGGTTTAACTTTTATCTCATACCTCCCTGCTTGACTAAACTAAAGGATGTATAAGTACTCTAGATGCAAAGTACATTATAAATCAATACAACAGTATTATAGGGGGGGGGGGGGCAGTATTATAGGGGGGGGGGGGATCCTTACAAAAAAAACAGTGCAAGGATTCTTAAAACTCAAGCGCTAAACTGGCAATCTGGCTGCTCTCCCTGCACTACAACTTCCACTGTGCACCGCTTTCCAGCCTCACAAACTACACAGACCAGCATGCACCGTACCGCAAAAAAAAACAAAAACTACAAGTCCCATCATATAGGAAGCAACGTAAAATAAACAAGTTCAAGTCAGCGTGTAAAACCATATCGTTCCCTCGAAACGTCTTTTGCTCACATATTGACTTTATGAAGCCTTTTCGTGTTTCTGACGCCAAATATGATTGCCTGGGTAAAACTACATTTCCCATCATCCTCCACGGCGCCCGCATTTCCAATAGGAAATAGCCCGGTGCATGCGCAATACAGCGAGTTTACGTTTCCAAACTACAAGTCCCGTCATGCCGCGATCCCCCTGTGAGAGGCCCAGTGGGGAGGACTGCATGTCCCGGCATGCTTTGCGACTTAGAGCGGAGGGGGGCGGTGCCAGCGGCGGGCGGAGGCGGCTCAGAGGCTCTCAGCGCAGAGACACGGAGAAGGAGAGGGGAGAGCGGCGCCGAGACCGGGGAAATACCGGGCTGACAGGCACAACGCTGGCCACACGTCCACGGGGGGAGAAAGCGAGCGACGCAGATAGGCCGGTTCGCTAACAACGAGTCGCCCGGGACGTCTCTGGAGACAGAGGCGGCACAC
>NW_017306488.1:1504063-1505071 GCF_000935625.1 Nanorana parkeri
GGGGCACCGAGGAGGGAGGGGGGGGGGGGGAGGTGGCCACTGCTGGAGGGTTATCCCGGGGCATGTGCCTGTAGAGGAGCTGCCACACATACACACTCACACTGGAGCACCTTTAAATATTTGTATTTAATCAGCGTGCCCAGTGTCCACCCATGACAGAGCGCGATGACACGATTGTAGCACATCTCTCCTTCACGGCTGCGATCCGTGCAAGGAGGAGGAATCCTCAGGGGGGCCAATTTGAGACAGTCTCCTGTACTCTATATACCCGGGAGGGGTCTGATCCACAAGCAGCCGATTCTGATTCCCTCCCAGTCCACTCTCCCCGTCCTTTTTTTCCACATTAATACCCTTCTTTCCATTATCTGGATTCGCCGCTTGTGTGCCTCAGCACATCGATCTCTCCATCTGCACGTCTAGCTGACAATAGCATAGAAAAGTGGAAGATTTTTTTTTTTTTTTTTTAGTGAGCTTACAGTCTAAATCCCCTGCGGTTTTTTTTTGCCTCGCTCTAGGATTTGCCGTCCTTGGGTTCCATGAAGCCATTTTTACATGGTTTGTTACACCATACAATTTAGGAATCTTGGTGACATCATGGTTTGCTTCTTCTCACACAGAAAATAGCTACCTTGTCAGACAATTCTATCTCCGCCGCTGTCACTCGTACAGTTTTGTGATGAGAACTGCAGAATCTTCCCTGTGATGGTGATCGCCTTTACCCTTCAGTAGCACCTTCTCATTATTGTTTTACTGGAGTTTTATTTATGTACCATAAATAAGGTCTGATAGCATGTCATCTTTCCCCTCTGCTCTCCTCCCTCTCCCCCCCGACCCCCCCAGTTCTAATTAAAAGGTGCCATTATACCCTCACAGGGGTGGAGGAGGGGTAGAGGGTCAGGGGACATGTGTCTCAGCTCAGGTGACATTCATTGTCTGAGTGCCTCTGGTTTATCCCTTGTCTTTTTAACCCTTTTGGTTAAAAAAAAAAGGACGTGGCGAGAGAGCAGG
>NW_017306488.1:1505599-1507673 GCF_000935625.1 Nanorana parkeri
ATCCCGGGGCATGTGCCTGTAGAGGAGCTGCCACACATACACACTCACACTGGAGCACCTTTAAATATTTGTATTTAATCAGCGTGCCCAGTGTCCACCCATGACAGAGCGCGATGACACGATTGTAGCACATCTCTCCTTCACGGCTGCGATCCGTGCAAGGAGGAGGAATCCTCAGGGGGGCCAATTTGAGACAGTCTCCTGTACTCTATATACCCGGGAGGGGTCTGATCCACAAGCAGCCGATTCTGATTCCCTCCCAGTCCACTCTCCCCGTCCTTTTTTTCCACATTAATACCCTTCTTTCCATTATCTGGATTCGCCGCTTGTGTGCCTCAGCACATCGATCTCTCCATCTGCACGTCTAGCTGACAATAGCATAGAAAAGTGGAAGATTTTTTTTTTTTTTTTGCTGGTAACTCTGGGGAGCCAGGCTTTGATATGTGACATGTGTCACTTTCTACATGGCATGGTTCTGGCTGCACATAGGCCTCTTCATAACATGGATCTTTGTATAGCGCCAACAGAACAGCTGCAATCTGATCCATAACAGCAGGGCCCTGGTCGTGTGAGCTTACAGTCTAAATCCCCTGCGGTTTTTTTTTGCCTCGCTCTAGGATTTGCCGTCCTTGGGTTCCATGAAGCCATTTTTACATGGTTTGTTACACCATACAATTTAGGAATCTTGGTGACATCATGGTTTGCTTCTTCTCACACAGAAAATAGCTACCTTGTCAGACAATTCTATCTCCGCCGCTGTCACTCGTACAGTTTTGTGATGAGAACTGCAGAATCTTCCCTGTGATGGTGATCGCCTTTACCCTTCAGTAGCACCTTCTCATTATTGTTTTACTGGAGTTTTATTTATGTACCATAAATAAGGTCTGATAGCATGTCATCTTTCCCCTCTGCTCTCCTCCCTCTCCCCCCCGACCCCCCCAGTTCTAATTAAAAGGTGCCATTATACCCTCACAGGGGTGGAGGAGGGGTAGAGGGTCAGGGGACATGTGTCTCAGCTCAGGTGACATTCATTGTCTGAGTGCCTCTGGTTTATCCCTTGTCTTTTTAACCCTTTTGGTTAAAAAAAAAAGGACGTGGCGAGAGAGCAGGAGAGGGGGAAAAAAAAAAAAAACAAGCCCGTGTGCTAGCGTTTTCGTACGGCTGTTAATATTAAAGGCAAATTTCAAAAATGCATCGCCTAGTTAAAATTTGTAGCGATAACGTGCAGGCTCATATTTAATATTCCCGGGTGTTTTGAAAATTCTGACTTGTATTGTCTTGCATCTCATCACTGCATATGCCTGCTGAAAGGAAATGGCGATAGAACGTGTGGTGTGGAAGAACGTTGCAAATTCCCCTTTTCCTGTGTTATACTTGTTTATATTTTGTGTGTATTATATAAAATGTGTCTGTGTCCCAGGCAAAACAATGACACAGAGGTCTTTACAGCCAATCATTGCGAAGGGGAGGTGCTTGGAAAAATATCACACTCATATATATACATATTTACATTTACACAGTCTGCAGGAGCTTGAGGTGGCAGAAGGAATAGGGGCAAGTCAGAAGTAAGTGCATGTTCACACAATAGTCATTTTTTCCAAGTCAGGGATCCATTTTATTATTTGTAGCCGGGATTTTTTACGCAGTGGATTTTTCCTAACTTGTACCACTGTTTTGTCGTGGTATATGGTGATGCTTTTAGCTTTTATAGATTACAGTTTTGTCTAGGCTGGCTTTATCTCTCCTATAGCTGTATTAAACTCCATGTATAGGGCTTACTTGCAGAGATGATGTAGGTTTTATTCCTGGCTTGCTGCATATAGTAGGATGTGTGTGTATATTTGGTGGTGCTGTACTAGCAAGAGAACAAATGACTGCTGGATGCAGTCATGATCTCCCTATTTTCTGTACTGTATCCACAGTGATGTACAGCAATAACTTTTGTACATTTTGGCTTTTTACATGATTTACATATCGCACATCCACCCACCCCCCTCTTTAAAAAAAAAAATGGTGATTTTTGAAGCTGTTTTGGCTTTTAATACAGCAGTTTCAATTATAAAACATTGAGGGA
>NW_017306488.1:1507774-1512239 GCF_000935625.1 Nanorana parkeri
TATATATATATATCTCCTATCCTTTTTGTTTTTTCTTTTTCACAATGAGCCTTGGTATCTGTGTTTGTAGTTTCACTGGCTGTGCAGAAGGGTGTCTATGAATACATTTTTCTGATACTATACATGTTCATTAAAGCAGTTGATAATAGAGATATAATTGGATGCTGTGCTTCTTTTTGAGAAGTTGCAAATGTGATTTGACAACCATCTAGCACTAACCCTCTATCCAGCCACATGTAATTCAGAAGTCAAGGGTCTATACATGCTAATGCTTTTAGTATTTGTGACGGCTGTGCAGTCACCAGAGCCTATATGCTAAGCATTGCTTTTGCTTGTCTTTACATTGTACTTACAGTTTAGCAGATGTTCAATGTCTCTTACCAGTTAAGGGTACCCATAGACCTAAGGTATGTTGATTTGGTGATGTAAATTTTTTTTAAAATTATTACTCGTGACTGTGGGAAGCTTTAGACACTCCCAGGCTTTTTGGGGTATGTGTGGGTGGGGGAGTTACAGGGGTGGGGGCACCTGCCACATTGAATAAACCAGGTAATAGGCTATTTCCCTAAAATAAGGCTGTTATGAGGGGTCTCTGGCCTTGCTCTACCATGAAATTACTGTGCATTGTATAAACCAAGCATACATGTTGATGTAAACAGTATAATCAAAATAGTAAGGTGGTCCATGCTTGCATGTCCAGCCCCCATCTAAGTTAGGGTAGCTGTACCTTCTCCTGTTGTATTCCAGTTGGTGAAGTTGCAGTCTTGTTGATGTTACAATCATCTAGTGGTTTTAAGTGGCAGCTTCAATCGCATTACAGTATACCGTAGAACACCTGCTTATGGAATACATGCATATCCTGTTGTATTATAAAGACAATAACAGTGGTTCAATAAATATTTAAATACATTGCTATCTGTTCGTCCGTGCCAAGCAGTCTGTTCGTTGTTCATCATATCAGTGTTATGCTTCATTGACAAATTCAGTTATGAACAGGTGTCTACCAGGATTTCCAAGCTACACGTTTTTGTGGAATGCTAAAAGAAAAAAAACATACAGTTCCAAATAAACAAATGCCAGATAAGCTTCAATGTATCCACAAACTAAGCTGTTTTCATCTTGGAAGAAAATCTAGCTCATTGTTGGTCTTTAAGAAGGTGAAATAACTTGATTATTGAATGATTATATTGTTTGAGGCTTTCTATATGTATAAATAAGCTGGTAAAGGATCATCTGTGTTTGGCAGCTGATGTATAGCTAAATCACCCAAGAGCCTTCCTTCCTTTTTCTTTCTTGAACTGAGGTTGACATCTCTTTGCATGAGATCCTAAGGCCCTTTTCACACCTGGGCGTTTTGTAGCGCGTTCCTACGCTCTGCAAAACGCTTAAACACCAAAATCCCATTATTTCCTATGGGTATGGTTCACACCTGGGCGTATTACAGGCCGTATGAACGCGCTACAAAACGCCCTACACCCAAAGAAGTACAGGAGCTTCTTTGGGGCGGTTTTGTCACGCGTATCCATTGGGACACAGCCAGGTGGCCCTCGGTTTTTTTTTAACCGTGAATCGCGTGACACGAAACGTGCATATTTGATACGCCTAGGTGTGAACCCAGCCTAAGACTGTATGTCTGCTGCAGCCATTAGGAAGGGGCTAACTCTGAGTTTGTAATTCAATTTGCTTTATTAAGAGTGGGAACACCCATTTGGGATAGTGAAACTTGGCTGCCCATGTACTTGAGAAGGCTGTTGATCCAACCATTATCAGGCCAAGCTTCTGCAGAGAGCTTTGTGAACGGATGACTTTAGAATTTGACAATGGAGGTGGGAGGGTCAGGAAAGTAGGATCTTGTAGCTGGTTCTTGCTTATGGTTGGGGAGAGTATTAGCAAACCAAAACACTTGTTCCGTCTAAGTGGGTTGGGGTTCTTCCACATGTAGGTATCTTAAACCCCACATGCAACTGAAATAAAATATTTTGGTTTATTTTCTGCCTAAAATGCTCTGCAAGTAAAATAGCGAAACGCAAACTGGATCACACAGTATCATTTAGTTTGTGTATTACAAATACAATGAAATGGCAAAGAAGAAATGTGTGTTACACCGCTGCATAGTAGGATTGGGAGAAATGCCTTACACATATGTTCAATCCTGCTTTAGTTTGATTTGAGCTTCAACTACTTTCTAAATATAGAAGCTAACTAGGGACAGCTGTATTGTTGACGAATGGCGCTCAACGTGTTTCATTCTACTATGTACACACCTAAAACCTGTCCCAGTAATCAGAAAATCAAAAGATAATACCCATAATTAGAACTCAGCTGCCCTAAGATAATAGCCCATATTAGTATAATTTATTTTAACGCCACAATCGTAAAAGAAAATACAAAGTACCATTATTCATAGTCATAATTACCAGTGGAAAGTTTATTTCCACTTTTTGTTCTTTTAACATATTCTGTCTGTAGGATTGTACAGGATTTATTGTGCTGCCAGCACCATCTTTGGTAATTGAAGGAAACCTATAGTAAGAAAGCATGGCGGATATCATTTCTGATCTTTCTTTCTGAAAATACTAGTTCCCTGGCTAATCAGTGGCTTCAGTACATCCTACACCACTGACTCTGAACAAGTATGCAGGATGTCTGACTTCAGTCTGTCTTTTCTGTTCAGCATGCTTGTTTCCAGGTCAGTATTAAAGCCAGAGACAGCCAGGCATTATCAGAAGGTGGTCAGTAATGGCAGCCTGTGTATTTTCTCTCTCTACGACAAGTTTCCTTTAATGGGCCTAATTGATAAAAGCTAAAGATCGCCTATAAAGGTGAGATATGCATCAGCTGTGCGGAGCTACACTAATTTTCTAGTTACATGAGAAATATGCCCTGTCATTGCCGTTTCTTATAAAATAAACTCGTTCCATACCTTTGCCCAACACCCTGTTATATTTTGAACTATATTACCCAGCATCCTTTATGAAATTTCTTCCTAGGAGGGTGGCAGAAGTGGGCATGTCAGTGAGAAGTACTTTTGGTGTGTTTTTTTTTTGTTTTTTTTTGGCGGGGGTGGATTGGCTGTGGAAGACTTATGAAGATGTGGAGAGAGTGCCTCACTCTTGCCACGTGACACAGAATTTCTTCCTAGTGGGGCACAAAAGTGGGCATGTCAGTGGGAAGTGCATTGGGTTTGTTTTATCGGGAGAGAGATTGGCTGCATAAGAGTTGGGATGGGCGGAGAAAGGACCTCACATGACACAGAATGGCGCTGCATCATGCTGTAGTCCTGTAGACTACCCTTGATGCAAATTATGACCATGGGCAAGTGAAGGGAAGGGATTCTACCACTTGGAGTCCAATAACAAGTGAAGATATTGGGATTCTACCACTTGTTAACTAAAAGGCCCTTTCATGTTTTCAAATATGGCAATATACTGTAGTGATGTATTAAATAGTTTTTTTTTAATGGATTTGCCTTCAGTTCTACTCAAAGCACAACAAAGAGCTATCTGTAGTAGGCAGCACCCATAGCAATCAATTTCATAGGTTATCAGTTTAGAATAGCTAGAACAGTGACATATGGTTGCTGCCAGTTACTGCACAGCGCTCTTTGCGCCTGCATACATTTCATATAGAAAATGCAATTTCACAGAATTAAAACAAATACTATAAAACGATAAAAAGGCATAAATGCCATAAAAATCATGTCTGTCTTTGCCTTTGGTGGTCAGCAGCTATCTCTAGAAAATTCTTCATTCATTGACGCACATGAAACTGTCATAGTGCCCCTGAGATGGGTCATAGTGCAAGGAAACAGACCGCCAACGTTTAGTGCCAAGTGCTATTGTTGGTTACACTTTTCTTTGGGTTCCTATATATTAAGCATGAACAGAGATACAAGATATTCAAGCAGGATCTAAAGTACAACATAAATGTAACCATCTATTCATATTGTCTTTTTTTATCCTAATAGGTGAAAGCCTATTTGCTATATTAAACATAAAGTTAGCATTTAGACTGTGCTTTTTCTTGTATACTCTAGCAAGTGAATATTTTTTCACCCTTCTGTTCCATTAGAAAAGCGTTTTATATGGATTGCTGCAAATGACTGTGATGCACAGTTATGATGTTCATTCCACAACATTGAGATTTTCATATCGGGATTTTTTTTTTCTATGGTTATAACACCCAGTGATGTCACAAGAACAAAGAGGCTGGTGGCAGTGGTGTTTAACCCTTTCGCTGCCAAGGACGTATGGCATACGGACCTACAAAAGTGCTTCCAGCTGGCCAGGTCAGTATGCCATACGGACCTGTCATTTACAGTTCTACTATAAGCTGATGGTCGCTTTAGCGACCATCAGCTTATAGTATAACTGTTCAGCAGACTGTCCCCTTTAAATTAATAGCTGTCATCAGCGGCTCAGAAGCCGCTGATGACCGCTATTATCAAAAATACCGGGCGCCCCCC
>NW_017306488.1:1512547-1527309 GCF_000935625.1 Nanorana parkeri
TTTTTATCTTTTAGATTTAGTCAAAAAATATTTTTTTTTGTGCACGGATACTGATTTTGGTGTGTTTTAACAATTGAATTGTGTATTTTTATCGGTTTAATATTAATTTGAGAAACATTTGCGCAATTATCGCAGGGCCTACAAATTTAGTATCACCATCTTTTTATTCTACCGGGCCTGCGCTTTCAGAAAATATATGGTTTGGGGGGTCTTTTACAAACGCTAGCAACGCAGCAGTTGAAAATCAAATCAATAGGAAAAAATTGCAGAAAATTCAAAAATGGCTTGGCCAGCTGATTTGAAAAATGTTCCGGAGGGCTTGGCAGCGAAAGGGTTAAACACTTTCCTGCGCCTTTCAGGTGGTTTCCATGGCAACAAATGTATAAACAGACTTGGAACAGGAACTAGGGTATGTGCTGTATTAGTTGATGCATACTGACCACTGATGGGTTGCAGAAAATGAACCAAGCTTTTTGTTAAGCGTGCATGTGTAGGTGTATATGTATGCACTTTGCAGCAGTGCCATGAGCTTTGGCATCTAGCTTAGAGAGATCCTTCTAATCCTTCTTTGTGAATTTGCTGTGCTCTGTGCCTTCTACAAAGCATACATTTGAAGGCAGTTAAATGATCTATTTTAACTTGGCATTAAAAAGTATGTTCTCCGTGAACATTTTAGACCACTGCAGTCTGATTCCTGTATTTAATTAGATTCAGATCGTGCACACAGGCGTGGAAGAACACATTTTATGGTGATGATTACATCTGTGGAATAGCCTACAAGGACCTTTTTTATGAATAAAAGTCTGTCCTATTTTCTCTCAATTTGTTTATCCGCACCTCCTAGCCCAGTGTACCCATGGGGTTATCTGTTATACAGTTTTTGTTTTTGAGCACAGGCCTTTTTTCTTGTATGAAGTCTTTTTCAGCTCCATAGTCTGTTCCTGCTACCACTGAAGTGACCATCAGGTTGAAGAAGCACTGTCATTCGGATGCATTGAGTTGACACATTGATATGAAAGGGCTGCCAACGCAGCCCAATGTGTCCCAATTTGGACATGACCCCTTTTTTGTAATTCAATGCCCGCTTTTGTTTTTTCTAATCTTTCCACCTGCTAGTTTGAGGTCTTGTCCCCATAATCTTGATCTTAGCTTTATTTTAAAAATACTACCCTCCAGAAACATAATCACACCTTTTAATGTATTTAAAGCGGGGGTGCACAAATTATGGAATTCACAAGCCAGTCTGTCCATACCAGGAGCCAGCAGCATTATTTGGGGAGCTGGCTCCATTGACAACAACTAGAGTAAACCTCAAAAGTTAGACGCTAGTGTATGAAATCTATAACCCTGAACTTCTCTTATTTACGCTCTTGTCATCTGGTAATATACAATTGAAAGTATTTAGTTATATCTGTTCAATAATTCACAAAATACCCGCTAATCATGACAGCAATTCGGAGCTCTCCTGTGCAATTTTCCTGTGTTACCTCCGGGAGTTCTAATCTTTTCTGCCTAACTGATTTCCTTGAACTACAAAACTCCATGTTTTGGAGAATGAATTTCTGCCAGGATTAATGAAAAGATGTATTGATTTTTTTTTTCCATTCTTTGAATGTTCATTTTTAGGATATTCTGGTTCACTCTTCCTTTTTGTCCTGCGTATAGATTTGTATGCCTTTTTGTTCTGTGCATTCATGGTAAACTAGTAGGATTGCTAGATAGCTTTCCTCTTGTTGTAAATACTTACCCCAAGCTATCCTCCTGCCCCGTGTGCGCCAGTCAGAGTCCTGTGAAATACCCAGTGCTTTGGTTACAGCCAGGGTAGTCTGTGACACCCTTATCCTCCCATGACGCAGTGCTTGGTGCCCGAGCGGCTAGCCACCAGGACTGAACAGTGTTGCGTGGTGAAGGAAGGACTGAACAGTGTTGCGTGGTGAAGGAAGGACTGAACAGTGTTGCGTGGTGAAGGAAGGACTGAACAGTGTTGCGTGGTGAAGGAAGGACTGAACAGTGTGGCGTGATGAAGGAAGGACTGAGCAGTGTCGCGTGGTGGTGGAGAAGGAAGGGCTGAATAGTGTCGCGTGGTGGTGGTGAAGGAAGGACTGAACAGTGTTGCATGGTGAAGGAAGGACTGAGCAGTGTTGCGTGGTGGTGGAGAAGGTAGGGCTGAACATTGTCGCGTGGTGGTAAAGGAAGGGCTGAACAGTGTCGCGTGGTGGTGGAGAAGGAAGGGCTGAACAGTGTCGCGTGGTGGTGGAGAAGGAAGGGCTGAACAGTGTCGCGTGGTGGTGGAGAAGGAAGGGCTGAACAGTGTCGCGTGGTGGTGGAGAAGGAAGGGCTGAACAGTGTCCCGTGGTTGTGGTGGAGATGGGCTGAACAGTGTCCCGTGGTGGTGGAGAAGGAAGGGCTGAACAGTGTCCCGTGGTGGTGGAGAAGGAAGGCTGAACAGTGTCCCGTGGTTGTGGTGGAGATGGGCTGAACAGTGTCCCGTGGTGGTGGAGAAGGAAGGTTCTTAGGTCTGTGAAAGCTCTAAAACAAGAAGCGCGGACTAGCAGGGGCTTATTAAAACTTGTGCCCCTAATGGTCATGAGACATTTGTTTTTGCGCTGTGCTATTGGCAGTCATTTTCTAAGCTACTGATGTCAATTGTTCATTCACAGTTAACTCACAATAGCCTTTAAGCTGGCCATACACCAGTATAATTTTGTTTGTCTTTCAATGTTCAATTGTATTTAGTAGTTAATGGGGTAAAATTGATGATTTTGATTTCAACTGTAGCTGTGACAAAAATCAAAGGAGCAGGATGGAAAGTTTTTTTTTTTTTTTTCTTCTTTTTTTCTCGAACGAACGAAATTCTAACAGTAGATGTGTTTTTTTTGGTTTGCTAAACTCCATTTATTTCCAAAATCCGATGTTAAAATTAAACAATTTCAAAAGTCATTTGTCGAGTCTCTGATGTCATTCTCAAATGTTCTGACCAGATTTTTCATATGGAAATTTGGCAGTGTATGGCCAGCTTAATATGGTAGTAATTATTATTTGACCACCCTAAGGACACTTGGCGGTGTTCCGAGCAGGTAGCGGGAGGCCTTGTGCAGTCTTATCAAGGGGAAAGTGCTAGTCGTTGGAACAGGTTTTATAAATTGTCATTTGTTAGAGAGCAACTGGGATGCTGGCTCAGAGGACCCCATCTACAGATATGACATCATCTAGATTGGGTGACACCAGTCTCGTGACTATGTTACACTTTATCATGCTGTTTACATTATTGTATCCTTTCAATTAAAAACATTCCAGTCCCTATGGCTTGGGATTGGTTTGCAATGACGTGTGTGCGTGTGCGCGCTTGACATATGATGGTAATAGAGTATACAAAATAGCTGTGTAATATAATATAATTGCTGTTTAGAGCGTTTATTGCCACAATCTTTCTTTGTCTACACTTTGTAAATAGAAATAGGCAAAATATGGACATTTGAAACTGGGTATCTAAATGGACAACAAATGCATAATAGAATATAGTAACATTTTCTTTACATAGGTCATTTTGAAATCCTGTTTCAGCATATGAAAGGTTTCTGGAGCTGCACATGAAATCGTATATGGATCTGCTTACCATCTTTGCACCGTACATGCGAAGTGCCTGTGAGGTTACAAATGCAACTTGTTTCCTTTCTGTCACAAATGAAAACATGAGCGTTCTGAAGTACTGGAAATCTGTGTATTGAAGCTATACACTTGATTCTGCAGTTCACATGGCAGTCTAGCATGGTCTCATGCAATGGATACTTAGTACTACTTTTTGTGTGTTATCTGCACAGGAAGGGAGAGGTGCCAGCTTAAGCTCAGTTATCAGATCGATGGTGGAGCCCTGTCGGATTTCTCCACCCCCTCCTCATCTCTCGTGCCCTGGAGCAAGACAGCAGGCATCAGAGAGTAGGCCGCATCCCAGAGGAGAGGGGGAGGAGAGAGAGAGAGAGACAGGACTGATATTCCTGAATAAGGCAGAAAGCCTGAAAAGGAGGGGGGATGGGGGTTAGCAGAAAGTAATATCACAGAAGTGGGCAGTCAGAGGTAGATGTTGGCATACATGAAGAGCATGTGCTGTTAAAATACAAATCCTACTTGATGTCATTTAACCATCTGAGGTTTGCTTTCTGTAAATATTGAAGTGGAAGACATGATGTATGCAATCAACCTAAAAGAATAGGGGCCCATTCAGACTTCTGCATTAAGGTAACACGCCGTAAAATGCACATTTTAGGAAATGTCAGTGTCCTAGAGCGGTTCATTGTTAATAGCACCCCAATACACTACACTAGTGGTCAAGCACAAGAAATGGCAGCGCACTACAACGCGCATACAGTAAAATGTGAGGCCCTGCTGTTGAAAAGGAGTCGGGTGCATTTTCTGGTCTGCTATGCGATTATTGCATCTGCTTATGTTTGCTGTCCAGTAGGTTTCTTGTTTTTATATTGTATTTTGTCTGATCCAGTAGCTCAGCAGGTGCATCTGCTGACTATCTTACAGTTATGGCCATGTTTGTGTCTGTTTTTTTTTGTTTTATAAGGAAATGTATTGGCCTGATCATAGTGTGTGGCTTGTTTTTTGTCTTATATGTTGAAAAAAAGGCTTATGGAGTAGAAAGGACATGGACATTTTGTTGCTTCAATTGGTAAATATTTTTTACACTTAATCTAAAGTGAGCAAAACGCATTTTATCATTCTACGGGACTCACTTCCTGTCTGGTTGTTGGAAAAAAATATTTAATTGTTGAGTGTGTATTTGGTCTTTCTTATTGGAACAGTTGCCCTGAATAAGACTAAGGAACCAAGAAGCTTGAGATCCTATGAATTATGCTTTTGTCTTGAAAGTACTACCAGATAGAAGGAATCATCTGTGGCCTGTCATGGTTCCTGGGGGCATGAAAAAATGGTAAAATTGAATGTCTTTAGATGATTGCTATTGTTTCTCCCGGAATGTTTGCTTACTGAACAATTGGTTTAAAACCTATCACACCATTTGGTACCATTTCCCTTCAGAAACCTGTTCTCCATGGTCCGCAATGTATTAACTTCACATGGGAGTGCTGATTCAGTGACACATGGCCGGTCTCTTTCAGGCTGTCTAATAATGAGTTATGGCCAGCTTGACTGAGACACCACCCCCATCCTCCTTTGTAGAATAAGCTTCCCACCCCATGCCACTACAGCAATGCTCCTAGATTTAAATACTGCTCCGGCCGCTTACAGGCTGAGCAGTTGGGGAAATTGGTTTTTCCAACAGTTGGCAGTATCTGTCTCTAGTTTTCTGGCTGTACATCAGCTGCTAAAGGGGAGGAGAAGAAGGGCGACATTGTTGCAAAAACCGGTTACCTTTTAAAGGGAAACTGTTGTATGCATTCAGTGAGTACACATTTTGAGTTATTGTTGTAAAATGTACCTAAAAGTAGTTTTCAGTGTGACTTCTATGTTTTATTTGCCTGCTGTTCAGTATTTTCATGATGGTATTTTTTTTCCCACAGATTTGTAAATTCTCCCTCTAGTGGCTATCTGTATGTTAGACAAGTGCTAGCATTGTTGCTGACTGTCTTCTGATATAAGTGGTTTCCTTAAAGAAATGATATGGCTTCAACAGTATGAGCAGGCTGCATTAACATAAAACTTGTCATGAGAAAATCCTGAACTCTGTTACTGCAACATTCCTCATCTGCTTGTTCCAGGTCAGTGATTCAAAGTATTCAAACTATTGGGTCAGCATGTCTGCCAGTCAGCTAGCATTTTCCAAAGCAGGTCAGCAATGGCAACCCCCATATCTTTCTCCTGGAAGGTTTAGTTTAAGGCTGGATTTACACGGTTGCAATGAATGGTGATAATGCTTGGTAGAACTCTGTTACTGCAACACATGTTAACTAAGGGTAGTGTGTACATTGCGGAGCCATATTGTGTACTCAACATACACCTAATACACATACAATAGCTGGCAACGCACCTACTCTGCATGTGGAGCGCTGTGTTGCTAAAAATGCTGCAGGTGCTGGTTTTTGTGACTTGAGATATGCTGCCAACGTATTCATAATGATTGGGCTGCCTTAACACAGTGTGAAGGGGCCAAAAGAGAATGTAGAAAACCAAAATAAGTCTTTCTGCTGCTGTCTAACTTTAGGGTTTGTCGCTGCGCTCTAATAGTCAGTGGAAGCCCTCGTTTTATGGCTTCTTAAACTTCTACTGGCTAGTAGGTTAGATTCATCAGCTCCTGAATTCCAGATTAATGTGTCCTTCTAAAGTAGGCTATACATGGTTTGAATTTCATACGAAAGTTTTCAGAATGTTTTTTCGAATATCTATGTATGGTACAATCAACAGACAATGTTCCCAACATTTTTGGAAATGTTTTCTTGATTATAGGAATTTTTAACAGTCAATGTGGTTTTCGTTCGGAAACTCTATTCATTTCAAAATATAATGTTAAATAAAAGCAAAAATGTAAACGAAATTTTGAAACAACAATCGGCAAGTTTCTGACGATAGTATAGAACGTTCGTTCAAAAATCTACCTGTGTATACCCTACATAAGTGTCGGGGTTTTCTATGAACATTTGTGGATGTGCTGGGGCTAAAACAATCTTACGATCTTTGTACTGAAAGTGCACATATTTCATGACTGATGCTTTAAATTTGCATGACTTTTTTTATTTTTGAAAATTGAATCCAAAAATATTGATGCCACAAAAACAGTCCTCACTATTCAATGAATCAACTAAAATATTCTGGGCCAATTTACACCAGCCATGACACATTATTTGATTGGGCTGCCTAATGCAATACAGGGAAGTAACCAGTCAGACCTGCAGTATTGTTTTTGTATCGCAGCACAACACATGGTAGTGTGATGCCCTGCAACGCAATGAAAGGCACCAATTCACATAGCATGCATTACCCAGCGCTACCACAGCACATTGGTGTGAATGAACTCCTAATGTCATGTAATGTAGTAATATGCAGTGATCAAGTGAAAAGTTTAATAGCTTTTACTAGCCATTTTTTTCCTTATCTATATGTTGCTTGAGCTAGTCTTTTGGATCGTGGTATCTTAAGCAATAGCTTTAGAGGTCGTACTTGGAGTTGACAGGAGGATTGCAGGGCCTGTCTGGAATGTAACCTTGGCTCTGCTTATGGTGCTTTCCAGCTCTCTGTATGCTGTGCTAGGTAGCCACAGAATGCTTTCCCGGTCCAATGCTGTTGCATGGCCTTTTACCCTGACTCAAGCTCCGAGCACTGCAAGTTATCTACTTTTTTAGACCCGCTGGCACCATTGTTATCCCCTCAGGAAAATGGTTAAAGTGCTGTGGAATTGAGTACTGTATCCCGAGATGGAGTGTTGGGCACGCACACTCCATGCTCTTTTCTCGCAATTCAGCATGAGGCATCACCTTCCTGCCACTGCTCCTAATTGCAAGAGTCACACAGTTCTACCTCCGTTAGTCCTTGCTGCCACTTGGTCACCTCCCAGCCTCTTGAATCTCTCCTGCTTCTAGCAGTTGATTTGTGAGCATTTTTAAGGTTTTACCTTGTATTACAGCAGCTAAGTTGTCTCATGTTGCAATGCAGCATGTCAAATCTCTAGAATAAGAGAGACAGTCCTGCTGGGCTGGGTGCCTCTGGCTCATGAGCCACTACCCGTTCCTCTGTGGCCTGCAGTGTTCCCTCTTTAGGGCCTGACATAGACAACCTGGAACATTGTTTTATTCTGGAAAAGACTTAGTTAGACAAATCCTGAGGGGTTTTTTTTTTCCACCTCCACTAGCCTCCCATTCATCAAGTATGACTTTTGTAAACATCTCTCATCCGTGGCTCTGTGAGATATAAATTTGACTGTCTTGGTTCTTAAAAAAAAAAGAAGAAAAATCACCCTTTTGGGATATTCACTTTTCCAATCTCGCTCACAAGGTTGCATTCCTTGTCACCATCACCTTTGCAAGGGGTGTGGCTGATCTGGCAGCTTTGTCCTGTGGAAAACATTTTCTGCTCTTATCGCCTGGAGTCTCCTTCCTTTCAAAGGTGGTTTGTCTTTTTCACCTCAACCAGGACATTGTGCTTCAGTCCCTTTTGTCATGCCCCAGTACATCAGGAGATTTCCCTTCATTGTTTAAATGTAGTTTGTGCTGTGCATGTCTACCTTAGTAGTGACTGACTCCCTCTTTGTTTCTCATAGTCACCGCAGAGGGAAACCAGCTTCAAGCTCCACCATTTCTAGAAGGCTCAGACAAATCATTTTAAACGTATGGTGTTAGGGATTGGATTTCCTGTCGAGGCACATCATGCTAGATCAGTGAGTGCTTCTTGGCCTTTTTGGCATCGGGCCTCTATTATCCAGATTTCCAAGGCTGCCACCTTCTTAGTTCATATGTTCTCAAAGCTTTACCAAGTGAATGTTCAGATTTATCTGAATCAAGGTTTAGGTGTAAGGTCCTTTTACGCAGGTCTTTGAGCTTCAGGCAGTCCCCAGTTGTTTTTCTGTTTTGTTATAGTTGGGCTTGTTGGTATTTTACTTGTGTTGCCCACCTCTCAGTTGGACTGCTTTTGGACATCCCAATTGCCTTTTAAATCATTTGTCCCTCAATGAAAGAAAAAGAAACTTGGATTTTTTTACGCGCTGTAAAATATTTTTCCTTGAGGTTCCTTTAGGGACACTGGTTTCATCCATCTATATATTTCCATTCTTGCAGGGAGTTGGAGAGGTTATTCCAGGCTTGGAAAAATGCACCCTAATGTATCCCTATGCTATTTTTGGCTTCTGTTCACATCAGCACAGTCACGTCTCATTTTGTCTGGTCTAGAATGCACTGGAACTCATCAAAAATGCATGGAACGCATCTGTAAGACCATTTTAAGCCAAAAAAAAAAATCCGCTGTAAAAACGCAGCCAAAATGCAATGCATTATGTTCCAGATCTATTCCTGAAAATGGTGTGAACCTGCCCACAGTTCCAGTGCATTCCAGACCAGATAAAATGAGACGTGCAGTATTTGTCTGGTCTGGAACGGACTGTGCTGATGTGAACAGAAGCCAAAAATAGCATAGGTATACATTAGGATGCATTTTGGGTCCAGAAACAGTCTGGTCTGGAGATGATGTGGTGTGAATGGGCCCTCAAACAATAAGGCAAGGCAGCCCCTGGTCCATCACGCATACATATGATCATTTTTATAGCCTGGTGCATAGCCATCGATCCTTAAAAAATTACAGCTTGCGCCTAACTTTTGACGTTTTCTCTAGTTGTCAATGGAGCTGGCTTGTTAAAAAAAACAAAAAACTTGCTGTCTCGTGGATTGGACAGAATGGCTCCTGAATTCTATTCAAACCCCTGTTTTAGTGATTGGATCAACAGAACAGTGCAGACAAGTTCATGGAAAGGTCCTGCATAGCTTGTCTGTAGCCAGCTATAAAAGTAATCTCTTTGCTGACATGAGCTACCAAGATGGCTGCCTCCACACAGAGACACACTGCAGAACAAGGCATGATAGGTCTGTAACTGGGAAAAGATCGGCTGTAGGGAGACCAAAAGAAATACTGGAGACTAGTCCTTTGTTCTCTGCCTGCCATTTTTTGTACAAAAAGAATTAAAAAGTTCAGTTCCTTTTTAATGCCAATCCCTGGAACTGCTTATATTTGCTTTCCCTTTGCTTTCCTAGCACTCCATTTGCATGCGAGGTTAGAAATGTCAGCCCCCCACCCCTATTTTTCTTAGTACAGCTATCCTGTACTTGGAGACTATGGAGGCTGCTATTACTAATTATCTGGCTGTCATATTGCTTCTCTAATGGCTTACAATAGTTTGAGGCACTGACCTAAAACATGTATGATTGGGAACTCTGATTTTACTCAGGCCTTCTAATGTAGCTTGTACCAGGTCATTGACTTCGAGTAGAAGGCAAGTTTCACAACAATAGACATATAAAAAGCTCCCTCACCATTACTCTTATTCAGCGATCCATTGCAGAGGGTGGGCCCTAAAAAAAGGGAGGAAGCTGCTGCATCTCCTCTTTCCAGTGCTGAATTACATCTAGAGTGAGGGGAGATAAGGGGCACTGCAAGGGTTAACTGCTTGTTTTGGTCTAGGGGGATAAAACAAAGAAAATACTCACCTGATCCTCGGTCCCGCCTGGCTGCTAGACTTGTTCCCACAGCTGATTGGAAAAGATCTAACCGATTCCCCCGTCTATGCTAAACAGCATGGCTATAGGACTATCCCACTGGGCTATCGTATTCTGACAGCTGCGGGTGTTCCCTGAACAGTGACTGAAAATGTTTTGCTGCAGGCAGTATTCCGATGTAAATTTTCCACCCGGTTTCTTCGGTTTTCTGATCGAAGGGTGGGAGGTTGTTGACAGGGCCACCCACTTATCAAATTTCACTGAGTGTATGGTTAGCTTTAGGCTTACAATGGGAGCTCCCTTATTTCCCAGAGAATCTGAATTAACAGTGGGAAAAAGACTCAGGTGGAAAGCTAGAAGCTTCATTGCAATAGCAGCACGAGTAACATAACCATGTGATCAACCTTTCTCCTCAATAACCTAATAAAGCCGAAATAGCATTAATCTCAAATTAACTTTCATTCTGCTCATCAAAACCCTTAATGCTGCTACTCAAACAGGACTTTTATGAGGCGCACAGTTATAGTGCAACTCTTAAGCCTGGGTCCGACCCCATTTTTCATAGATGCTTGTACAGATTTAGTTAAAGATCCATAGCAACCGTCGCGCACAAAATGAAAAGCATTGTATAAGATTATACAGTAAGACCACAGTAGACATGCTATGCTTCCATCTGAGTTCCTTACAGGCAGAAACCCAGATCTTGCTTTCATTATGTCTTTGTGAGGAACGCGCATGCACCATCCTCCTAGTTCTGTTGGTTAATGCACTCCTCCTTCCCCTAGGATCTCATTTTCCATCTATTCTTCAGGCAATGCACTCCTCCTATTCTAGCTATAATATGGTCCCTCTGCTGTATTCTTCCAATCCCAGCTAGAGTATCTGGATCTCAGGATTACAACAAACAAAAAGGTGGTCTACACAGTCTTTACATCTTGTGGAATTTTTACAATATTACCCTGTGCGTTGGCTTTATTGTATAATGTAGAATAACTAAAGTATTTGATACACATATAATTTAAAGTGCAATTCCACCTTAAAGTGACATTAAACCCTCAGATTTTTTTTAACATAAAACAATAGTGTAATGTGTGCCTTACTGTAATCCATGGTTGTTTCCCTTCTCTTTGCTGCTCTTCCTTTTTAAATCTGTATCTGTTCTCATGCTCTGCAGAACTTCTGTTTTGCAGCAGACTGCCTTGTCTCAGGAATGGATACACGGTGTCTGTGTATAGGTTTGTATAGGTTTGTATACTGAGCCAGCACTACAGGAAGAGGCCCTGAGCTGAAAAGGGAAGTTCTCCCCAAGCATGAGAAGACATGAGGATTTAAAAGGAAGAGCAGCAAAGAGAAGGGAAACAAACATGGATTACAGTAAGGCACACATTACAGTATTGGTTTATGTTAAAAAAATCTGAGGGTTTAATGTCACTTTAACTGCAATACTTTCCTCCTCTCTGGTACTGTCCCCCACAGACTGCCGGTCTTCTGGATTTCCACTCCTGGCCAGGATCCTGCTCACAAATCACTAAAGACATGGAGTTGGGCTAGCAAAATGTTTTGTTAGAGTAGTAAATGGTTAAAGTGACACAAAACTCAGGAGTTACATTTAAAAAATTTATTCAAGTACCCTAACTATTGACAATACTGTTCCTTATGTGTACATCACTCAGCTGTAGATCCTCAAATCATCTCTGAATTGGTGCTGACACTGTCCTTCTGGAGGGTGGCTACTTTTGTTCCTCGTGGTTCCTGTGTGTGTTGTAAAGTAGTGCCATCTGAATGTCCCTGGATGCCCTTGATTGATTATGCAGCCAAAGAGAGTACTCCCTGTACTAATTAAGTGTATGCAGTATGTGAACTGTGTGGGTGTGCTGTTACCCAGCAGCAGCAGCAATTTAACTTCCAAGGCACCCTCTTCCTATCCTATTGGAAGGCTCTGGCATGGTTTTTGATCTCTTGGTAACCATTTTGCCCTCTGTGCTTATTGTGCATGGGTTCTGCTGTAAACTTCAATTCTTACACTCGGCACTATCCCGCTGAGGTCCCAGCCACACCATCAAGAGTGCGTTCCTGTGCATTCAGCTTCTGGAACGCAACCCGTCCAGCTTACTTTGTTTTGGGGCAGGAGGGGGCATGGTGGTGCATTGAACTCAATGGCACCCGAATGTGTGGCACCTTAGTGCCTGCGTTCCGGTCCAGTGCGTTCTGCAAAAAATGCTGCATATTTTTTGCAGATCGCACTGGACCAGAACACAGGCACTAATGTGCCATGCGTTCGGGTGCAGGCGATCGCACCGCAGCTGGCGTGACTGCAGTGCCATTGAGTTCAATGCACCGCCATAACCCCTCCCGCCCCAAAACAAAGTGAGCTGGCCGGGTTGCGTTCCAGAGGCCGAATGCACTGGAACGCACTCTTGATGGTGTGACTGGGCCCTGAGAGAGGAAGCCTTCCAGTCCGCCAGCTGCTTCACTGCCCTGCCCAGCTGAAAACAGAAGTTGTCCCCTCCTGAACAGGGCCTGCTGATGGTATTTTTGCCCACTCTGGCTATAATATTTGTCACCATGGGAGTTGTACCTGTCACTTTGACAAACTAGCAACCAAGATTTATCCAGCCATGATTAGGATCCAGTTTTTAAGAATTTTTTGCTGGCCAGTTGCATGCAGACTTGGCCGATAGGGCTCTCCTTTTAAAAAAATGTGCGGCAGTGTTAAAGATCACATGCTGCACTAACAATAAATGTGGCAGGGAACATGCCCTCTTTGTTGGGTTATGGTATATTGTGGATTCCTAGCACCTGAATAAATTGCTTCCATTATTTGTTGTTCATAGGATACTGAATTGTACTCTTATTTGTGGGCAACTATGGTCAGTACTTTGTTTTCCCCCACACTAGGGAGCAACCACTGTCTGGACTCACAAAATATTACCTATGTGCACAGTAAACCTGGACACCAGTTTTCCTTAGTGATGCTGTTGGTTGGAAGAGCTTGTTGCCAATGACAAGCTGAAGGAGGTTGAGCAGAATATTATGAACAATTTGTTATATTTATAGGGACAGGAAGCATAGGCGAGTATAGTGAGCTTACCTGTTGAGTCAATTCATACTCCTTTTTTGTTCAGAAGTTGTCTGGCTGTTCAGTTGCTGAAACACTGATGTGAAGAATTTGTGCACAACAGAAAAGTTAGGCAGGCTAGTGACTCAAAGCATTGAAGCCAGATGATCAGCAGGTAACTTTTTTCTTTTCACAAGGAGTGTTCAGTAGCAGCTTCCATGTTTGAGTCATTTTAGGAGCCATGCAATCCTATGCATAGGACCACAGAAGATGTATGATGAACAGTGAGTAAGCTATGGCTGGTATATGTCAGCCTGCCTTCCCTGCTGTTCTATGTCTGAGTTTATACAGTATATGGCCGCCCTGAAGTCATATTTGCTTTGCACACCCGATTATAAGCAGGCCCAATTTCCCAATAAGTTAAGATGGAAGCTATTTGAATTTCACCTGTTTGTTGTATCGGTAACATGAATGTTGCGTTCGTTTTCAGACTGATAAATGATTTCTAAAAGTTGTGTGTATTTTTTGATCAGACATCTCGCATAACATTTTACTACCAGTACTTTGCAGTTGTGTTTTTCTCTACTAAGGTGTGAATCTCTTTGTTAAAGTATATGTAAACCATACCAATGAACTTTTTATTTGCTTCCTTTTGGTCTGTTTAATTTAATACTGGAAGCATTTTGTTATAATATTTTGTTATGTTTGTGCAAAACGCGAAATCCTGTTGATCTTGTCAGAAATTCAGACTTGCCTTTTGTCCTCTCCACATTACCTGTTCTCACAGAGTCTTCCTAGTATTTTTAATGGACTACAGAATGATTAGCCTTTATGTTGTACAGATCTAAGAGTGGGAGTGTCTGAGTAGTTTAGCAAAAGACACTGGGCAGAGCTGACACCACCAATTAGGAGTCGAGTGCATTTGTGGCACTTCAGCAAGTATTTTTTTTTCTGTACTAGGGTTACTTAAAGGGATACAGCATGAGGAAATGTACATCCCTGCAAAAATGCACTACATCTAAAGAAACTATACACAAGCTGTCTGTGGAAGCAAAGAAAAAATTGTTGGTAGTATTGAGCTGGGTATTTGAGGACTATAGTAACATTAATTCAGTTATTAACATTTAGAACATATACCTTGTGAAAAGGCTACATTGCAGCATGTTGTGGATTGCCAAACACTTCAGCTGATGGGAAATCCTGTTTCAGTGTAGTCTGTCGTATGTGCATGGGGCACCCATATTTGCGCATTTCATACAATGCTTGCTGTTGCACAGTGCTGCACAATCATTGTCCCTTACTGCTGATTATCATAGTTCAAGTCTATGGAATCTCCAGCTTGCTGAAAAAATTGTAATCCTTACATGGCTGATAAATTGTACAACCAGTGCAACTATGGGCAAAATCAAATGACCTACATTCAGTCTGTCGCTAGCAGTAACGCAGCAGATTTGGCTTTTCAGGAACCCCCCCCCCCCCCCCCCCCTTTCACCCGCCTCCCCCCTTCCAGTCCCCAGCTTTCAGCTCCCTGACCCCACACTCTCCTC
>NW_017306488.1:1527356-1530497 GCF_000935625.1 Nanorana parkeri
TAGTTTTGTTTTAAAGAACCCCCCCCCCCCCCCCCTTTTTAAAGTTATAGTGGGAGCTAAGGGCTTACATAACTTCCTCCTCCTCTTCCTAAGAGAAAATTAGTGTAACCAAAATATGCAAACTTATTTGCAAAAACTCTTTCCCGGTCTTGCAGAAGAAGTTTACCCCACCCAATACCGAATCCTTCAGATATCTACGCGTCAAGCACATGATCACTCAAGTAATCAAAACTTTCAGACCTCACTCACCCCCTTACATGTTTGGAGCAGAAATGTTTACAGGACTCCCACTCACCTGGTTGAAACTCCCTGCTGTATTCTGCCCTGCTAACTAAATTAGCTCTAAACCTGAGAAAATAGACTGGGACCAAATTTGGGCAACATTGTCCTCTTCCTTAAAGGAGAAATCTGGGAAAAATGTTTCTTAACCCTTGCAGTGCGCAGTAAGGGTTAAGTGCTCATTTTCAACTAGAGTATAAAAAAAAAGATACTCACCTGAACCTCGCAGCCAGTTGACTGTTAGACCAGTCCTTCCAGCCTCTCTCCTCCTTTGCTCCAGCAGTCTAAGGTCCTGTGAGTCAACACGTCCGTTGACGTGAGGATGCTGAGGGGCATACCATCGCTGCATCAGAGGAGGAGGCAGGCTGGTGGGAGCACTCTAACAGCCAGCTGGCTGTGAGGTTCCATTGAGTACAACTTTATTTTACATACTAGATGGCAAAAGCACCTAACCCTTGCAGTGCTGGGGTAACACCACTGCAAGGGTTAAGAATTATTTTTCCTGGAGTTAATCTTTCAATATCATAGCCCTGGAAACAAACTATTAGGTATTCTCCTGCTTTTCCAGCTAGCGTAGCAAACTTTGTCCCTGGATACCCTCCTCTCTATTTCTGTGGATGTGCTGAGCATTTCGTTGAACTGCCCAAAGGTCTGCATGTGCTGGGCTATAAATGTTTGTATCCTCTGATCTTTTGGGCACCAATATCTCTCCACATTCCAGCTTAGCCCTCCTTATGAAATGCCCCACCAGATATTACTTATGCATAGTTTAAGCTACAACTCCAGGTACTCATGGCAGTCAGACAATAGCTAAGGCTTGGAAGAGCTCTAAACTCTTCTTACTGAAACCAAAAATAGAATTACATAAGCCTTGATTCACAAAAAGATTGAGGCCACCTTTGCAGACAGAATCACCAGTTACATTAAGGCTGGGTTCACACCTAGGCATATCGAATATGCGCGTTGGTCGCACATTTTTACTGCGATTCGCGGTTTTAAAAAAAACACGCGACAAACGCGTGTTTCAGAGGGCTATCTGGCTGTATCCCAATGGATACACGCGGCAAATACGCTCCAAAGAAGCTCCTGTACTTCTTTGAGCGTAGGGCATTTTGCAGCGCGTTCCTACGTGCTGTAAAACGCCCAGGTGGGAACCATGCCCATAGGCAATCCATTGGTTTTCACATGTTGAGCGTTTTACAGAACGTAGGAACACGCTGTAAAACGCCCAGGTGTGAACCAGGCCTAAGAGGTAGGGCAAGCATAGGTCGACAAATACCCTATTGCTAGGCTTTGATAGTACGGTATTGGAGCCATAAATATTCACTACCTCCTATTCAAACAGTACTATTAAATACTCCGATGAGACTAGGGATGCACCGATACTAGAATCGCTTCCGATACTGAGTATTTGGGCGAGTACTCAACCAATCGGGAAGCTGGCCCGGCGAGTCATTACCTGCCCCTGGGTTCCTTATTGGCCAGAAAGCCAACTCCATGCTTCCTCATTACCTGGTGATGAGGTAGCATGGAGCCGGCTTCCCTGCCAAACCGGGCAGTGTGTAAAGACTCGCAGGCCGGTTGTCTGATTGGTCGAGAAAGCCAGTTCCAGGCTTCCTCGTCACCTGGTAAATGATTCCCGGCATCAGCGAGTACCGAAAAAAATATCGGTACTCATACTTGATACCAAAATTTTTTTATCGTGCATCCCTAGATGAGACTCTTGCCCTGGACCCTGTGGATATTGTTGTCATCGTACACACCAATCACTTCCTTTTAACCCCCACCATGGTTGGATGGTTTCTCCTTTTTATTGTAAATCTACAGTTACTTGTACAACACAACTTTGTATTCAACTGGATAGTCTGTACAGTATTCTATGTTTGTGCTGTACCTCATACAACACGTGTACTACCATACGATGTCAGATGTACATTTTCTGTTAAACCTGTTTTAATATTTAATAAAAATTATTGCAAGAAAAAAAAGAAAATTATTTTATTGCTTGATTTGACTTTAAGGTGACACTAACAGAATCTCCCAGCTGTCAAAATGACTAGTAAAAATGATTGGCCAATGCGAGGAGGGAGCTGTGGAAGGACAAGGGCGTACTGAATAGCCAGTGTTGTCTACCTGTAACAGATCTACTGGCAGGATCAACAGGGAATAGCTGTTTTGGAGGACACAAGAAAAAAAAAAATTGCTGTTTTATCTCATGACAGACTACATTGTATATCTTATCTTTTTTTATTTTGCCCATAGTTACACCTTAGGCAGGTAAGCTGAGGGGTTGCAGTGAAATGCAGAGCTTCCTCTAGCGTCTAATATAAAAATCAGGGATGCTCCGATAACACTTTTTTAAGACCGAGTACCGACACTTTTTTTCACGTACTCGCCGATACCAATTACCGATACTTTTCCTTAAAGGGACAGGTCACATTTTTTCTAAAGCAATACAAAATCATGATTTTAGGTCAGTTTCTTAATATTATAAAGAACATGAACATGATATTAATGTTTATCATGCCATTGCTAACTAAGGCTTGCATCCCCATAGTGGGGAAAATAGATGAGCACATGTTCAGACTCCAGACCAGAACACTGTATAGTGTGCCACAGCTATATCCAATTCTGCATACCTGGCTTTATATAATAAGAACTTTATATAAAGCCAGGTATGCAGAATTGGATATAGCTGTGCCACACTATACAATAATACATTGTTCTGGGGTCTGGACATGCGCTCATCATCTATTTTCCCCACTATGGAGATACAAGCCTTAGCAATGGCATGATCTAAATATTCAGTTCATTTCATTATTCAATGTCTTTTTTTTTTATATTATAAAAAAGCTAGCTAAC
>NW_017306488.1:1531465-1573162 GCF_000935625.1 Nanorana parkeri
CAGGTATGCAGATGTGTTTGTATAGTGTGCTCTCATTCATATATGCTAATCAGCTGACACCAAAGGATAATACGTTCCATATAACGTATTATCCTTTGGTGTCCGCTGGTATCTGAAATACACGTATTAATCTCCAGTGGGAGAAACAAGGAAGTTACATAGTGGCACCTTCTTAAAAAATCAGTTTCTTTCCCACATGGGTGTCAGCTGATTAGCATATATGAATGAGAGCACGTTATACAAACACATCTGCATACCTGAAGATTTATAATTGTATTTCATGCTTTTTCTTTTCTTTTTTTAAACCAGTTAGTGATATGATGTTTATGTCCAAAACTGATATTTTATCTAATACTCTTTTTGTAATTGGAATACTTGTCCCGATCCTCTGTTAACCCTTTTTAAACCAGCCACTCTTGTTAGCTGGTTTATCTTTTTGGTATGTATGGTGCTGCAGTACTAACCTGCTGTGTCATGTCGTCTTCTCCGTCTGCTTCAGCCACTCCGTGTCACAGCCTAGTCATCTGCTCCATTCTGACCGCTTCTCCTGACTGGTGAGGAAGCCTGTCAATCATCCAATCGGCCAATCAGCGGGAGAAGAGGTCAGAATGGAGCAGATGACTGAGGAGTTGGAGGAGTTCGCGGCCATCTTGTTTAATTGAAGACGCTATGGAGGTCCTGTGTGCGGCGGTTTCGGGTCCTTGAAGATGGCGGACACGGCACAGGTACTCGTTTTTTGTATCGGAGTATTTGCACGAGTACATGTACTTATGCAAATACTCGGTATCGCCGCCGATACCGATGCTTGTATCGGAGCATCCCTACTAAAAATCCAACCATTTAACAAATTAAAGAGCAAGCATGTTCAATGTGAAACTTAGATCAATATGCACTTTTAAAAACTGCAACAATTAGTCAGACTGCTCATTTGAAACTCGCTATATGTTTTCTTGAAGACCCTTCTCCAGCTTTGGCAAAGTTTAAAAGTGATCAGTCCCTGGTGTCGTCTAAAAATAAAATTCATCTACAGCTGCTATACTTGCCTTATCTCCTGTGCTGGACCCTGTAGACTTGCAGATCCATTGATGTACTTCTGCTCCTCTTCTACCAGGTGGTGTCCAACCCACTTCTGTGAGGCCTAGGAGTCAAGGCTCCGTGCCTTGCCCTGTGCTCACAACAGGATTAGGATCTGCCCACCATCAGAGTAAGGTCTCGTTAACACCTAGGCGTATTGCATATGCGCGTCTGTCGCGCGGTTTTTTAACTGCGATTCGCGGTAAAAAGTCGAGCAACCGTTGTGCGTTTCTGAAGGCTACTTGGCTGTATCCCAATGGAAACGCGCAACAAAACGGCCCAAAGTAGTACCTGTACCTTTTCAGGCGTGGGCCGTTTTGTAGCGCGTTAGGGACGGGCGGAAATACGCCAAGGTGGGAACGAGACCATTGAATACAATGGGAGTTATATTTTTGAGCGTTTTGTAGAGCGTTCGTCGAGCGTAGAAAGCGCTACAAAACGTTCAGGTGTGAACGAGGGCTAAGAATCCAGCCTTAAAGCAAATCTTTACTTTGCTTTAGGGCAAAGCAACAGGGTTTCTTTAATGCCAGCCCCTCCAGCAGCTTCTACCTTTTGTGCAAACCCCACCTCCTAATGCCACTGGGTCACGTCTTAGAGGGCTAACTCACCAATCTCAGCTGAAGAAGCGTTGAGGGACTACAAGGAACACAAGTGTAGCAAGGCAATGGTATTACTTTAAGCAGTTGTTCTGATTGTTTTTCAAGGTTAAAAACAAATGTACTTTATTTTTTAAATCAGCTTCTTTTGGCATGTTAATGGTAGGGGGATTCTTATACTCTGGGTGATCAGAGTTCATGCGAGTCTGTGTTCTGTATTAATTTACAGAATTTAGGCAGGAGTCCATCAGATTTATTTACTGGACTTTTGTGCTTGAAAAGATCCCCCAAGCACTGGAAAGTGCCCCACCGATCAGCCAATTGTGAAGGTTTTTTTGTTTATCAGTCCCTTCTCAGGCAAAGGTAAAATCATACAAAATACTTAAAGGAGAACTATGAGGTGGGTGATTTTCACTCATCATAGTTTGAGCCAACATGTGACAATGAAACTGTCACAGGTCGGCTCAATAGATCGGGAAGTGAGCGAACACTTACCGTCGCTCGCTCATTTTCTGATCATCTTCCTGCAGAGAGCGGTGACTGTCAGTCACTGCTCTCCGCATGGATTCTCCCTCCTTGCTCAAGTCCTCCAGCACTGACTGGAGGAACGGACGAGGAAGGGGTAGGCACAGCGGATCTGCTTCTAGATATGAGGACATCAAGGCCCTTGCCTCATGGATGTGCGCACTGAAAATCCTATGCATATTCCAGATTTCCCAGAAATTCAATTTTCCTTTGTGCAGTTTATGCCTCCCAGGTGGCCATGGTTGGGCCTGACAATTGGCTGCTCAGGGACTGAGCATTACTTTGTGGAAAGCGGGGAGGAGTTTCGTATATGCCCCCATATACCAGTACCAGGCTTATAAAGGGGCACATGCTATAGAGGTTGTGTTTCAAAAAATGTTTGTTAATGTAGAACCACATTAAAGTTCAAAGAGCTGGCACTGTATGACTACTGTTTCAAAGAAAATCATTAGTACCTAACTCCGGACCTCCAGCTGTGGTGCAACTACAAATCCCACGAGGCATTGCAAGACTCTGACAGCCACAGGTATGACTCCCAGAGGCAGATGCATGGTGGGATTTGGAGTTTCACCACGGCTGGAGGGCCGCAGTTTGCCTATCCCTGTAATATATTATGAAAGATTCAAATCAGATTGCTCAGTCCACTACGATTTATACCATTTGGGAGTCCTGTTTGTCTGGATTCATGAAATGCAACTTTCTTCACGGATGGGACAAATGGCAGAGTTTGCACGATCATGGGTGCCCTGAATTGTATCCTGGGGTTGTATTTGAAAGGTGGATATCTGCTGTTAGTGGCCCCCATATGAGGTCAGCGTGATCTGACGCATGCATAGTAGAGCTGATGTCTGACTCACAGCTTACACACAACAGACTTCACTGCCGAGATTTTAATGATATTTTCTGCCACAGGTCCTAGTGCTAGCAGTTTTCATCCTCAATAGCAAGGTGCTATAGGTCTCATATTTTGGCATGCAAGGATCTGTATACAGCCTACCTTACCAATCATTGTTTATTATCAAGATCCTCAATCGGCTATTATACTTCAATACATTTGAGTAAAATACTCTATATCCTTCTTTTTTTTTTCTTCTTCTTACTCCATTGTGCTGTGTATCTACTAAGGTTTCCAACTTCGTTGTGGCTCCAGGCTTTGAGGCTATTTATGGGGGCTGTTTAAGAAAAGCACATGTGTTAAGCAGTCAGAGCTTCCTTTCTAGGGGGTTGGCCAGCTGTGTCCTGCCACCTCCTCTCCTCCACCCCCTTAGAGCCGCTGGTGTCCTGGCCTCCTCTCCCCTGGTTGTGCATGGAGGGAGAAGTAGCCAGCCGCATTCCTGGAGGCTGAGGGATGTGCAAAAAACCAGTGGAAAATTCCAGCCCTGCAGCCGGGGAGAGAGGGAGCGAGAGAGTGAGGAGAGAAGGAGGGGGGGAGTAGGATTTGGACGCTGAAAGGAGATTGAACAACATGCTATTCCTCTCTCTCTCTCCCCCCATCTGTGCTCTGTTACATGCTGAGGGCTGGCACTGCCAGGTCCCCTGCCTGCTGCTAACTGCTGCCTCTCTAACTCTTTTCTGCGTCTCCCTCCCTTGCTTTTTTTTTTCCAACTCATCTGTTTGCTTCATTATGTTCCCCTGTCCTTCTGTGTTCTTTTCCTACCTCTTTCACTTACCTCACCTCCCTACTCTGTCTCTGCTTCCTTCTCTCCCCTGATTTTCCACCCCTTCCTCTCCCCCTTCTGTCCATGTTTCCCACACCTTTCCTTGTCTCATTTTCACTAACCCCCCCTCCCTCCCCGCACATTTTTTTTCTCTCCTATGCCTCTTTCTGCTTGGATCACCAAATCTGTGCTTCAGCGTATCTCCTGTTCCATTTCTGCTGTTCGCTCAGCTTGAATTCTTTCTTTTTTTTTTTTTTTCTTCTTTCCTCTTAGTCCCCCTCTCTGGTGTCTGCACTTTTTTTTAAAACTCTCCTAACCCTTCCCTTCATTTTTTTTCCTCTGTTCTCCCTCTGTTCAATTTGCTTTTCTTGCTCTTTTCCTCTTTGTGCTCTCTCTGCACTTTTCTCATTTTGATTTCATCGCACTCAGCTTTTCTCCACTGTGCTTACTCTGATGGGTTTCTACCCCTCACACTTTCTGAAATTCTTACAGTCTGTACTGCTTCTTAATTCTTACATGCTCATTTAATTCCATGAAGTGTTGGCTAATTTCTTCAGTCGGGGAGAAAACTTGCTATTTCCTTTTATAATTCACTTGAATCCACTCAGATTTTTTAAATCACACCGATTTGGCCTTGTCCTGTGCTTCACCCTTTAAACTCTTCTCTTCCAAATCCATCCCTTTCTTTTACACAGTTTGCCCCGTTTTACCCTGTGGCAGTTGACATCCCTTATCCAAGGATCTTCTTCTTTTTTTTTTTTTGTATAACAGTTGAAACTTGTATGAGCTGTTTGTTACATTAGGAGTGACTCCATGGGGTTATGCAGATGGTTACCATGTGGCTTTTGTACCCCCTTGGGGCAGTGTGCGCTGGGAGGAAGTGTTTATTTGGAAATCCCACCCTGTAAATAGTGCCAGGAAATGAAGGAATGGTGTATTTTTGTAATTAAGGTATCCCTGTTTCAATTGTTTTTCCCACTAGAAGAATACCTTTCTCACCTGATTACTCTGTCCTTTTATGCACGTTTCTGATCAATGCCTTCTACTTTAGCGTGCCCGTTACCAGTGTTAACCTATATTCTTGGTCCGCTTTCTCTGTATTAATATTTTAATGTGATTTGGGCAGTTAGGCATGTACAAAGCACAACTTCTCTTTTCCAGTTACTCTTTTTTTAGTATGGTTCTTCAACGGATGAGCCTACCATCTTGACAGTTTCATTCAGCACAATGTAGGCTTTTTGCAGTAACTTTGTACCTGGTGTGCATTTTCACATTGGATTGGACACAGGCCTTTCTGTGTCCCCTTATCCTCTCCCTCTTCCATGTCCGGTCCCACACAATGCAGCTCCTGTGAGCAAAAAGCTGCATTGTCAGACTAAGTACCCTCCTGCCAGGTGTGTGCTGATAGGAGGAGTAAAGAATGGCCATGTTTGCAGCTGGGAAGGTATTCAGCACCCCACCACAACACACCCAGCAGTGTCGTTTAACCCCTAGCTGTCTCAGTTTATTTTAGAAAGTTGCTTGTTGCTCATCTGCAAGATCACTAGTGTTTTCACTGTAGGTATATTTTGACAATGCTGCGCTTTAAAGTGTATTTCCACTTTTGTATACACATTTTCAGAAAACCCCACTATGTGTTATGTGTTCCCATTCACACAGCATACCTAAAAAATATTTTTTACCTTTTTAGATGTTTCTTTGGAACAGGCCTTTGGACAGACTGCAAGCTACTCTGATCAATTTCACGGTGAGTCTGTCCCTATACAAAGACTGGGAACACACAAAGTTCCCCCTCATTAACATACAATGCAAGAAGCCAAGCTTCTAGATCTTTAACCCTTTAAAGATCTAGTTTACATCTGATAATGCAATCTGGCAGCACGGTACAGACAGGGTTAATTATGGTAAACATGAACTCTCCACTCCCCTTGCATAGCAGAGGAAAATTCAATATGAAAGTTTTTACAAAAGATCAAGTAAAGTGTCATTTCGGTAATTTTTAAAGCCTATTTCTGGGGAACAAAAACTGCAGCCCCAGTGCAAGGGTTTAATGCTTGTTTAGGTCTAGGGAACCTGGCTATAGTAGTTTTACTTAACATACCTGATCCTGCTCCCCCAACAGTTGACACTTACCTAGTCTCTTCTACACTCTGGCTTGTGAATTGTCTTTTGGTGTCCAGGGCTATGGGCCTGGCATTGTACGCCATGACGTAGCAGGCATCTGCTGGAGCATGGAGGGAAGAGGCTGCGAGTTCCAGTCTTGAAGCCTGCGAGAGTGGGGATCAGGTAAGTTAAAGTCCTTTACCCAGGTGTCTCGGACCTAAACAATCTTTTAACCCTTGCAGTGCAGGTCCCCCCTTCCCTCCAGAGATAGGCGTTATGCTATGCTAGGTGAATGAGAACATTTAACAAAAATAAAATAGGTGTTATCCCGATGTGGCTGCCAAAGTGGAAATACACTTTAAGCATTTAATCTTTCTTGTGCTTACATAAATAACTATGTGGAAACATTGAAGCAGTTATACAGTATTTTTTTTCCACAGAGTTATTTACTTAAATTCTCTATCATTTAAGGTGGCCATACACTGTACAGCCATCGCAAGACCTTAGTCTTGCGATGGTTGTAAAGTGATTAAAAAAAAACGTACGATCTGCCCATCTTGGACAGGCAGATCGTACTCTCGATCATCGCAAGCCCGCCCCCTTGAGGGGTGGGCTTACGATGACTGCAATGAGGGGCAGGCTTAAGATGACTGCAAACGGGCTGTGTGCGCGTGCATACACCGGCCCGTTCAGCAGTTGTCGAACCAGCAGGCCACTAACTCGCCGAGAATCGTACGATTCCCGGCGGGTTTTCTAGCCTGCTGGTTCGAAGGAAGACGTGCGACCGTATAGTAGAAACTGTCGCACGCCTTCCATACACTGCACGATTCTCGTACGATCGCGTGATTTCCCGCAATTCTCGTACGTGAATCGTGCAGTGTATGGGCACCTTTAGAGTGGACAAGTCACCATAGTTAAGAAAATGCAAACATGCCAGGATTACCGCAGTGTAATATAGTTACATAACATAAAAAAACCTATTGATTCATGACTGTAGCTGTCCATACACTGCCTAGATTTTTGAAAGAACTTTCGTACGAAAGATCTTTCTTTCGACTTTCTGTTAGTTGATGAGGTCAAAACGATCTCAAAGAAGCAGGGTGGAAATTTTTTCTTGCACAGAATTCTAAAAGTGAATGTGGTTTTTTGTTTGGGGAAACTCCATTTATTCCAAAATTGACCGTTGAATCATATGAAATTTCGATCGACATTAGTCAGGTGTCTGGCATTATCCAATAAAGAAAGAAAAGTTTGTCCCGAAATCTACTAGTGTATGGCCAGCTTTAGGCAAAGCTTGTCATTTCTTCTGCCCATAATAGTCTATGGATTACAGAAAGTTAAGCATGTGGTATACCATATACCCAGCACAGCAAACACAGCAGTGCACACCATAGCTAGCAAAGGGGTTTTGACAACAGAGGCAATTGGCAAAGCATGCCATGGCCAAAACAGGGGACATGGCAACACCAATAGCACGTGCCATGAGTATCACAGGTGATCTGGAAGCAGACACACACATACCATGGCTGCTACAGGCAGCACATTATATTATGGCAAAAATAGGTAGCAGTGGGTGTTGCAACATAGAAGAAATATGTCTACCATTAAAGGAGCTGTGATGATGTACTTTTACATGATTGTGCATTTGTGAGTTTGTTGTACTCTGTGTCTGCAGTAGGGTGTCCGGATATGGCCATTGTAGCTGCTAGTTGGATATCTAGAGGACAGCAACCTAACTTTACAGCTTGTAGAAGGCTATGTGAATACGTTGTGTTCACTATGTGGTAATAATTTATATAATAGCATGCTTCTATTATTATATGTGCACAGAAGACACATTACCATTTCAGGAGGATCCTGTAGGGCAGCTACCAAACAGTGAGTGATGCTTTTCATATACCTGATGATCATTTGCGATCGTTAGAGATCTAAACTGCACTATTACCTTATTGTCTCCTGATTCCTGAGCGGCCAACATCTCAGTCCTTAGCACCGTTATTGAACTTTGCTGTCTGCTACCTTCCCAAGTGCCTGACTTTTTAACTGCACAAACTACTGCATGTATTTTAATTACATTTACCTACATTTCACATCTATTTCGTTTTTTAATTTTTAACTGCTACATGTGGCCAGCTGACATGGAAAATGCTTGTAACAAATCATACTTGCATTGAAACATCCTTATTCTGAATTGGCCATTAAATAAACTTTGCCTGCCTTAATCTATATTTTTGTGGGTGCTGTTTGAACATTTACATGTCTGGATTTATTAAAATCAAATCACCATAGCAATCAGACAGCAGTGGCCAGTGTGATTAAAAAAAAACACAGAATAGTAAGCACACTGCTGCATTTGCATTATGAAGTTAAGGTCCTATTTATAGATCTAAAATGCATGTACACCTAAGACGCTCCTTGCATGCAATTATTTTGGACGCTTAACAAGTAGTACAACTGAATACAGCAAACTGTCTTGGTGCATCCATAAGAACATACTGGATTATCTAGACAAGGGGTAGGTAAGATCCGGCCCTCCAGCTGTGATGTAAATACAGATCCTATCATGCATCTGCCTTTGGGAGTCATGTCAGGCAGTCAGTCCTGCAATGCCTCATGGGATTTATAATTGCACCACAGCTGGAGGGCCAGAGTTTGCCTACCCATGTTCTAGACATTGTCCATTTAATAATTTGAGGCAGTAGGTTGAGCATGGGTTTGTCTACTGGAAAACCTTTTCCAAAAATATCTTACAAAATAGCTCATCTCTCAAGGCCCTGTCACCGTTTGATATGTATGGCCAGTCTTTTCAAGGAAACTGGAAAACCCTTCTATTGGCTACATGAAAGGGGCCTTAAGCTTCCAGGTTTTCTTGTAACAGATATACAACTGATTAAATCTGTGGTGTTGCCTACTTTTGAAATATGGTGTTGTGGTAAAACCATAAAATGAAACAATTTCTGCCATCAAACATTGTTTTTTTTTTTTTTATTCAGACTTCAGTCTGCAGGTACTTCAAACATCAGTGTAGGGGTCCTCCATAGATACAATGCTGAAGTGGGTGTAGTATACTAAACTCTACACTCACTTCACTATATCTATGGAGGAACAGCCTTCTCACCCCTAGCTGTTTTCCAGATTTGTACTAAAAATGCATTCCCCCTCTACACTACATAGTTGGCAGTAGTGTGGATAGCTGGGAAAGCTAATAGCATTGTTTGTGACACCGGAAGTGATGTAATGCACATCACTTCTGGGTCCAGTGATCAGAGGAGATCTATCGGGGGAGACCCTCCATGACGGTCCTGGGCTCACACGAGGGACAGTGGACCCCGGTTAAACAGACGGTGGCTGCTGAGGGGGGCACAACGTCGCACCGTACAAGCGATCCGACGCCTGTATAGATGCCGGATTGCAGCAGCTGTGTTCTTGGTGTAACCACTTCTGGCGGAGGACGTACATTTTCGTGAACCCGCTGGAAGTGGTTAACAGGCCCGCATTATTCTTTCTGGCAGGATCAGCAGGGTATTTTTCTATACTTGCTGAAAATCTACTTGGCTTAAAAACTAATGCAGCCACCACATCTAAAGACTTGTAAGCTGCAATATAATAACGTTTTATTCTTGGTTTAGATGCACTTTAATTGGCAATTTTTATACATAGTTTTCTAGTTGCTTTTGTGTCATTGTTTTTATGTAAGGCCTCTTTCACACAGGCATACATTTGTTTGTAGGATATTTCTAAACGCATATAAACGCATGTAGTTTTAAATTGTATGGTTCACACAGTGTCTTTACCTGTGTTAAAGCGGATATTTACACATCTTTAAAATAACACACACCTTTAGAAATGTTTAGTAATGGCAATCTACAGACACATACTTCTAGACAATTGCAGGCTTTGTATTCTTTGCATACCTTTTTTCTCTCTTTTCTTTCCCAGTCTTCCGACAGTGGCCAAGTTTACTAAGGGCAGATTACTAGCTCTCCTCTTACTTCCTGGATTTCTGGCACATGTGATTAGACATTTGACTAGGACATGTGACCATGCACATCATCTCAAGGGAGGAAAATACCTTTCCCTGAGATCTTGTGAGATTACAGATGAGATTTTCAAGCAATGATCTGCTGATGACAAGGAGATCCCAGTGTGCATTGTATTGGTAAACTAAAGTCATTTGTGCTTTTAAAGCAGGAGGTGAATACTCTGCAAGTGTATTTCATAATCACAGCATTTTACACCTGACATGACTAGGTGGAGGTCATTCTGCGCTTCGTGCCCCCACCGATGCCTACACATTGTTGTTTCCAATAAGTGTTGGTAGACAGTACAGGGATATTGTGCTATTAAACAGCTTGTGGTACACGTTTATAGATTGTATGACAGGCAGCATTGATTTTGACATTGTAGTCTTGAGCACTCAGTAGCAAATAAATTAAAATTGCTTGTAAAACTAGTTGAAAGACTGAGGGCACGTTCCCGCCATTGTGGTGTGTTAGGCTAGGTCCACACCTAGGCGAGTAAACTGGTTAACGGTTTTCGTTTGTGCGACTGTTTTTTGAAAACCACATGGTTTTCAATGCATAGAGATGGCTATGGAACCCAAACTGTGCTACAACAGGCCGAGAATAGCTCCTGTACATTTTTGCCGTGCTACAAACTGCAATGGTGTAAACCGCCTCCATTGACTTCAATGCGAGTCTGTGTTTTGCGCGATGTCACGTGAGTCAAACTGCGCGATAAATCGTATAGGTGTGCACTGGCCACTAGACCATGTCTGTTTGCGGTAAGGCAGCCTATTCATTTACATGGACTGCCTAATGCACCAAGACACACCTAAAATGGTGCATGTACCATTTCTGGCAGTACACCCCAGTGGACGTTTGTAATAGTGTAAATGACCCCTCATAGGGGTCAGCAGCAGCTGGAAGTTTCTCAGCTCATTCATGGTTTCTAAAGGCTTTTGCATGGAGTCTCACAGGTGCTGCAAGAAGCAGGTCAGGTCTGATCACAAAAGTCTAGGCTCTGTACTGAACTCTTACAAGAAACTTTAAGTAGCTGTACATGGGCTGCCACATGTTCTGCAAATACATACTGTGTAGTAACAGTGGCATGGGCATTACATTGAGGGTCTGGAAGCTCACATTTGCATTTTGAGCCCTCTCTAGGCTCTGTGAAGAGTTCCAAGCTGCTCAGGAATATCTCAAATGTATATGTAGGCCTTTTTTAAATCTTCTTTTAAATGCTTAGATCGGTTTTACATTTTAGACCATCTACAGATTAGCCTTAAGTAATTCTAGCTTTTAAACCTCTTAGATCCATGCGCATAACAACCAGTCTCCTCCCTCTAGAAACCTGTACTCTAACCAGGCTTCATAAGATGGATGGAGCGTTCCGCAGCATTATTGATGTAGAAGATTTTACTAGTCTGGTGAGGGTAAGGAAATTGCTCTACCCCTCCGGTGACCAAGAGTACCACAATTTATGGCAATCACTTGAGGGGCTAAGAGAACATTGGCTGTGAAATATATCCAGATTAGGAAAAGAAAGATGTCATAGTGGACAAGGCTCAAAATGGCACCAGTAGCACAACGCAGACAAACAGCAGACACAACGAAAATGTTGAAATAGACACTGCTTTGCATTGGCCAAAACAAAAACATGTAATGAAAAAAACATTAAGCGCTTCACAAACACATGTTAACGCCTTTAAAAAAAATGTCAACATGCAAAACAACCCTGCTGTAGCACTTAAACGGGCATGTGCCTTTTTAAAGTTTTTTTAATTTTGGTCCCCCTGCAAAATCCCACAAATACCTGTTGGTCCTGCAAGTGAAGGCCACCGAACGTAGCTTCCAGTGATGGTGTGGCAATGATGCTGAACTGCTCCTGAATTCAGAACAAAGTTGCCACTCATGTGGGCTGTAGCTGATTACACTACAGTGGGATGAAAAAATGTTGCAGGGGGTGTAACCAGCAGCATTTTCACTGATGATTCACAAGCCTGTAACTTGTCAGACTGCACCTGGCCACGCCTGGTTCTGACCACTACTTTCTGGATTGGCAGAACTGACCGTATTGAAACCGAAAGTGTGTGAGACGCAAAGGAGGATTTGGCTGGTCGTTTTTTTTTTTTCTTTCATTTGAGGCTTCAGTATTACATGGTAACTGGATTTGATGCTTGTTAACTGGTACACAGGTGCAGTGGTTTCTTGGGGCAAAGTACCATAATTTTTGAGGATTTTTGATGGTGTTCACCATTATTGAGTATTAGATTTTCTGATTCTGGCAGTGGTGTAAGCTTTAAAATGTTTTTAACATGTATGTGCTTGTACACGTGGCTTCAGCTTGTAGTTGAGCAGTGTCGGCACAGGCCGAGTCCACAGTAAGTAAGGACCACAGGGGATTTTTCTGTAACTGTTTTTAAAACTGTTTTTTTTTTCTTCCCTGGCTTGGACTTTAAAACACTAAGGCTGGGTTCACACCTAGGCGTATTTGAATATGCGCGTTTGTCTGGCGTTTCTATTCGCGGTAAAAAAAAACGCGCGACAAACGCCCGTTTCCGAGGGCTACTTGGCTGTATCCCAATGGAAACGCGAGACCAAAACGCCCCAAAGAAGTACATGTACTTCTTTGGGCGTCGGTTGTTTTGTATCGCGTTCGGACGGGCGGAAATACGGCAAGGTGTGAACCAGACCCATTGAATACAATGGGATTTAGATGTTTGAGCGTTTTGTAGAGCGTTCGTCGAGCGTTGAACGTGCTACAAAATGTTCAGGTGTGAACCAGGCCTAATAAATCTAGTAGATATGGTAGACCTCAAGCATGGCCCCTGAAATTGCCAATGAAGCACACAGTATATTTGGCATCTAAAATGCTACACAAGTGTGTCAGACTGCAGTTGTACCATGGTCAGAGAGTACAGACATGCAACCAAGAGTGGTTGGTTAGTGGGGATATTCTGCAGGAGGTGGGACTGCTAGGGCTCATTACCATTTTAAAGCTTGTTTATAAATCAACACTCCAATATTTGTTCTCCCTACAATCCCTATAAAAATGACTGTGCACACATTTGGTGTTGCCCACAGCAAGATTTATATTTAAAGATTAGAGAAAATACAATAAATGAACTTAGGAAATGGACAGCACAGAAAAATGGGGAGAGCATAAAAGAAATCAAACCAGTTTGAATTCTGGCAGTGTAGATGCCGTGGTACGATGCAGTTATTCTGGCAGTGCTGGTAATGTATTGCCATGTCATGTGCTGTTCAGGTCTGGGTAAACCTTTTTAGGTGGAGGAAAACACAGATTTCTGGTTGCTGGGTTCACACCGTGAAGTATCAAAGGGCTGCAGGTTGGGCAACAGGAGTTTCCTTCCTCCTAGAAGGTTGTTCAAAGCTGAACTCCCGGTAAACCGATAAACACCAAAGACAGTTGTTTAACCTGCCAAAGGATTTGTATTTCAGTACATCCATTCCTGAGGTTTACACGGCATAACCAGGCAGATGACACCATTATCCATGTTGCTGTTCTCAAACTGGTAGTAGAATTTCAGTGGTGTCTTCTCTCCACCCAAAGCTGATTGGACACTGACAGTACAGCAGCAACCTATGATGTCATCTCTCTTCTCACTTTTTGTCTGCATATTTGCCTGTAACACACTTTATTTACTCAAGTTGTGTTCCTTGAGTAAAGTGCTATTAAGTTAAATTCATAGACTTACACTGGTTTCAGTTGGAAAAGTACATGTAATGATGGATTAATGAATACATAACTGCATTCATTTCTAGAGTGACAGCACTGTTGCTTAGATCTGTTTTTGTATCCTTAGAGCCCATTCACACCACATCCAGATTACCTCCAGACCAGACTGTTTCCGGACCCAAAATGCAGCTAGTGTATCCCTATGCTATTGCTGGCCTCTGTTCCCACCAGCGCAGTCCGTTCCAGACCAGAAAAATACTGCTTGCTCTATTTTGTCTGGTCTGGAACGCACCTGTAAGACAATTTTAAGCTTAAAACAAAATTCAAATTGCGGTAAAAACATGGCAAAAATGGAATGAACTATGTTCCAGATCTGGTCTGGAAAATGGTGTGAACTCAGCCTTAAACTGGCGCTGAAGGTTGCTTCAAAGATTTCAAGAAAGCTGCTGCATGTTTTGCAAATGCCCTGTACTGGCCCGCTGTACATGTACACACAGGCTTCAGCTTGTATAGAAGCAAGAAGTCCTAAAGGTTGATTTTCAGTAGGCTGTTGAGAGCACACATGACCTCTGAACCGTTTAGGGAGTGATTGTAGCTGAAATTGATACTCCATTTATAGCTAGCCTGTTGAGGCCGGTCTGTGTGCTTCTTGTATCTCTTCTGTGGTATCAAATGGTGAGATCTTCCTGCCTTTGTTCTTGCACAGGTTTCACCCTACATTGAACCATAAATGGCCCCTAATATAAAATAAACATAAAATCCATATAGTAGCATGGAACCCGTTCATAATGGTCTATGGTATGTATGTAGGCCAGAGAATTCAAGCACACCGATGTGGTCACCTTATTCTCTCAAAACAAGTGGTTTATGTAATCTCCTCCCAAAACTAGTATTCATTCTGGTTCAACTGATCTTATAATAGTAATGTAATTTTCTTCTTTTAAGTAGATCTGAAATGCAATTTGCCTTGAAGAAATTAATATCACAGTAATCTTTATATGTAGAACTTCTGTATCAATATTTCTTGTGCAGCTGAGTGAAACTTGTTATTTTTACCCCTTCATTGTTAACCCTTTCAGACTGACACGGACTAGAGAGACTTAAAGGAGGGCGTCAGGAATTATATCTTGAAAGTACAGCTCGAGGTAAGTGGAAGGTGTTAGTGTATGTCCATTCAAAGCTTTTTTTGTTTTTGTTTTGAATAGACTGGGGAAGGGCAAGATTCAGTCAGATTTTTACTGCTATCTGAGAAAGATTTCTCCTCACATCCTTTGATGGGTGAAAACCATTCCACCTGACTGGAAGTGAGGGAAGTAGGGTAGGCTGGAACCCCTGTCAGCTTTTCATTCCTTTATGAATCCCTATTGCAGAATTTTCCCCACTTCCTGTCTGGTAAAACCATTGTTCGCTGGACAGTAAAGCTGTCCTTACACGGTTCTATTTTTATTGTTCAACCCTCGGGCTGAATGAAAAAAAAATAGAACAGATTCCTCTATCAATGCTTGCGAGCGTTGATCGAGTAATCCGCTGCTGCTGTGTTTTGTTTTGTTTTTTTGGTATTCTGACTGCGGTCACTGGCCACTGCCAAAATACCCGAACAGAGTCAGTAGCTCATTGGCTGCCGGCTCTGTTTTGTACAAAGATTTTCTGACTTGCTCTGTCGATCAGCTGATCGAGGGATGCCGGCTGTAAGGGTGCCAGCAGCTGCACTCACTGTGCAAATTTGGGCTAGAAGGAAGCTTTAGTGAGGGAAAAAAAGGGCTCATGTCAGCGAGTGCAATTTACCTGCGTTTGGCATGCGTTTGGAAGGCATGTCAAACAAAGGTGAGTAAAATCCCACTGGTCTTTAAGCAGTACAACATCAGTTCAGAGGCTGTGATTGACCTGCTTTGAATTGCACCGCATTTCTTTGGGTGCATCATGTCCTATACCGAACATGGCCTTTTTTTTGTCAAATGTTGCATTTGTTCAAATGCATACATTTGCATTTGAATAGCAGATGCAGCTTTAAACAAGAACCCCCATCAACATAAGCCCTAAAGAAGTCAGATAGCAGTTAAAAACTGTTCTAATCCTTCCCCACAATTGGATGGACATATACTTTAATCCACTTCTGTGCTGTCCTTTCTGAGACTTTGCTCTCCTAAAACTGACAGCAGTGTAGTGGTGCCATTTGGCTTAATGCTTCTAGTCTGTGCACCTTCAACTTCCAAATCTCTGTTTTTATCTGTAATCCCGGCAACAACTCGTTTAATAAAAATAATAGGTATCCGGAGTTGAAAGCTTGCTGACTAGAAGCATTGACACTTCAAGAAGGCCGCATAACAGCAGCATGTTTTCATATGTTGAGGTGCATTGCATAGTTAGGCATTCAGATTGAATGGGCTGTAATGCACTTCAAGACCTGAAAAATTTGCCCCAAGTGAGTGGAGGTGCCACCTTAAAGGGTAAGTAAACTTCTATGAGGCCAGGAGGCTGCACAGGGTAGCAGAATTGGGTAAATATCTAGCTTTGAACTTACTGGGGGGGGGTCGGGGTTACAGTCATGGCGGCAGGTTAGATCAGCTCATTGAGGTTGGCAAAAAGTGTAGTGAAAAATGTTAAACGTTTCCTTAGGGTCGTCCATAGATGAAAAAGTGAGGTGATCTCTGCTGACAGACATGTTTTTAAATCCCACACCTTACGTTTGTGTAACAGATAGGAAGTAAGGGGAAATTTCCCCAACAAGGACTAAGACCGTAATTAAAACCTGAAAGAGGTTAAAATTGGCTGGACTTGTTATCCACTGTGCAAAACCATAATATTGAGAAAGTGACTTGGCCTTCTTTGAGATTGGTACATTCTCATCTTTGTGCAAATCACTTTTTAAAAAGGATGTAAAAGATATGAACTTTTTTTATTTTTAGTCAAATTCCCATTGTGTCAGATTTGGTGAGAATCGTATATTAATGGACACAGAAGATGCCCCTTACTGACTGACCACATGGAGGATAGATTGGCTTTAAAAGCTCTTGTTTGACCTGAAATAAGCTGGGAGGTATCTGGCTAAATTCCCCTCCTGCGCGCTCCGCAGGCGAAAACATGTATGCTCAGACAACGTGAATGTGCATGTTTAAGCGTAAACGTTTCCATATACATCTTATTGTTGGAACAATGCCTTCACGTTCCTCCATCCTTTGCAGTCCGTGTTCACCTTCATATCATTAGGCGTATAGATCTTTTGGTAGATGGACGTGCATGTTCAGTCGCCTCGGCCAGCAGCATTGCCTTGCGGGTGCACAAGCCAAACTGTCATGCTTGTTTCTATGGAGAGGTGAAGGGGGGAGGAGATGACCATGATGCTGCTTGTGCCAGTGGAGATTGGGTCAGGTTTTCTTGTCTGACTTATTGATTCACAACAAGATCTGCCTGACTGTTAAGCATATGTTCCATGGATTTGAGATCCTCATTGCATCTGGCCAGAAATGACATACTCCTGCATTTCTTGCCTACTGGTATTATTAGTAGTAGTATATATTTGATCCTTCACTCCATAGCCTCCATCCTACAAGTTGAGAAATCTCCCTGTATGAAAATTGCCTCAACTGCTAGTGACACTCGTTGTGGCAACATCCTCGGTCAGAAATAGCCAATCACAATCGGTGCCCGAAATCCGAAGTATTGCTTGCTTTTTTTGTGTCCGTTTTGTAGCCATTTTTAAGATTTTCAGTTGCTGGTGAAAATAGCCCGTCCCTGTCCTTAGGCTCAACAAGAGAGTGGTCTGCCCTTTTTCCCTGCTGGCCTTGGTAACGGTCTTATCACTTGTGCATGTTTACTTGGCTTAACCCGTCCCTGCCCCCACTAAGATCACCTAGGGCATATGGTGTGGAATGTAGATCTCTACTGGGAGCCCAGCAGTATGACCCTTTCCTAGCCACGGCTGAAGGAAGCACTACAGCATAACCCTTGCTGTGTAGATGTGAACAGTGTGTCAGTGTGACTTGTTTTCCCCTCCTCCCTGTTTCCCTCCTGTGTGCCTGTGTGGTTATTCCTGGTCTGTCTCAGATGTTGGAAAGAGGTGATAATGTCTTGGCGGATCTGTCTCCCTCCCTCTGCTCTTCCTCTCCCACAATGCTCTGCCCTCTTCTGCTCCAGGCCGGATTAGAGAGGGGTGGAGTGATGGCCATGTGGTGTTAGGGCAGAACAAGCAGGGTGTGAGATTACAGAGGCTTGTTTATCCATTACAAGTCTCTTTTATATGACCACAGCTTTTTGTCCCAGCTCTCTACGCACATACTAAACACTTTTTGCGAGCCGTATTCAATTTATAACGGCTGCTTATTTAGACCTGCGCTATTTTATTTATATAATTTGAGTAATGGAGCTTGTTTTATAATGAGCTGTTTCTTAGGGTCTCCAGGTTATTTCATAACTGATGTGTATGGTGTCATCACTTGAAGTGCTTCAAACAAGGGTAAATATGGATGGATATTAAAAACGGAATGAAAATCAATTTGCACAATTAATGGTAGAATGTGGCAAAGAGATATTGATAAAACTGCCCATATAAGCTTGTGATCCATAGGAATAAGGGCATAAGGTGAGTAGTATGTATATGAAGCAGAAGCTCTACACTGAGGAACATTAGGAGGTGAATAGACTGCAGGTTAGGTCGGAATTCTGCCGGGGCAATGATGGTCTTTTTGTGTCATTTCAGCTGTAAAATGTGTGTGAGGTGTATGTGGTGTAGCAGAATTGCTGAGGGCACACTCTGTCTCTCCCTCTCTCCTCCTTCTCTCCTTGGCCTTATCTTCCTGCCTCCTAATCTCTTTCCCTCTGTCTCTCTCCCTCTTGGCTCTCCATAATTACAGGGTGGAACAGATGTCCCTGGATCAGTTTCAGATCCAACATCCATTAGAATAACCTTCAGCACCATGCCTGGAGGGAAGGACCTTACTCTTCGTGCATTATATACTGGTACCGAGCACAGTAATCTGCTTTATGCTACCGTTTTTTCTTTTCCCATACGTTGCACAGCATTCCCTATTTTATATTGGTGTGCTCGGCATAATTTGATTCGGTGTACTGTTGACCAGCATAGTATAAAACCATGTGCACACTGACGGTGTGCTGAATTTCTTCACAGTCCTGCATGCTAGAAACTTGCAGAACCTGCATATTGACCATGTTTTTTGAGAATTACATTTAATTCTGCTTGTTTCTGGAATAAAGAAAATAGTTTTCGTATGCAGCACATACTGCTTTTTAAACTTGCTTTTTGTTAGCTGCCCGGTAGAGCTGTTTGTTTACATGTCATTATCAAACCTGCAATTTTGCATTTAGTCGGTCATTATTAAGCCTATCCCACCTCGACCTAACCACTGAACCTTCACATTCTCAAATAATTCATCCCCAACACAGCTACCTCCTCATGTATCATTTCCCCCTCCTCTTTCAGATTGTAAGCCCTCAGGGGCAGGGCCCTCCTTACCATCTTGTCTTGAATTGTATTGTAACTGTAATGTCTTCCTTATATTGTAAAGCGCTGCACAAACTGTTGGCGCTATATAAATACTATGTAATAATAATAATCAAAGTATCACTTCAGCTGTGTGTTGAAGGGTCGATCCACCCAGAACTGATTTTATTTTATTTTTTAGTTCTTGATGGGTGCTGGAGAGAGTGCTCTTAAGGGCCAGTTCACACCATATGCAGTTGTGATGCAGTCTGTTTTTTTGACTGCTGAAGTTAAAATACATCACAATGCTTTCCTATAGGCTTTCCTGTGCTTTATTCACACCATTGCAGTGTGAATAAAGCACAAGAAAGACCATAGGAAAGCATTGTGATGTATTTTGACTGCAGCAGTCAAATAAACGGACTGCATCACAACTGCATATGGTGTGAACTGGCCCTTAACGGTTTCTTAAATCACTTGGGAAGCTCTGCGGTCACATCTTAAGCTGGCCATACACTGGTAGATTTTTGTAGGAACGTTCATGTGAAAAATCTTGTCAGCACATTTGATAATGCCACCAGAGACTTGACGAACATCTTTTGAAAATTAGTTTTTTTAGCATCTGATTTTGGAACGAATGGAGTCTCTGGATTAAAAAATCACATTCACTGTTAGAAATTTGAGAATTGTTTTTTTAGCTTAAAAGAAAACTATGGGGTAAGTGTTTTTCCCCCATAGTTCTCTTTAGGGTCATGAAAGGACATATACTAACCTCCTCCCATGACCCAAAACACAGTATATAACAACTATTGCCTGCGATATACTGAGTGCCGCAGCCAGGACGGATCCCGACAATTGTGTCGTCATCCACCCAGCTGCATGAGTGACAGCGGCCTCTGCCTATCTAGAGGCAGAGCCAGCTGTGCCCGCCCCCTTCCCCGTTCGTTCCCCCTCTCGGCGCTGGAGGATCGGAGCAGGGAGGGGTGGAATCCCTGCCGGGAGCCGTGACTGACGGTCACCATTCACTGAAGGGAGACGATCTGGAAGTGAGCGGATCGGCTGCATGTTTCTGCTCACTTCCCGATCGATAGAGCCGACCTGTGACTGCTTCTTTGTCACAGTTCGGCTCTAACTATGAGGATGAGTGGAAATAACTCACCTCATAGTTCTCCTTTTAAGTGGTTGAGAACTATGCTCCATCAATTAAAAGGGAGCTGTGCTCTTCCTTTCTATAAAATGCTAAATGTAAAAGGAGTGGCAACACCGAAAACACCAATGTAGGGTGTTAAGTGAGCCAGGATCCCCATTGGGGCGATCTCACCACTGTAGGCCCCAGAAGATAAGACGCCAGCAAGTGACTTAATTCACCCACCAGAAAACATCTAAATGTGTCACTTTTGGGTGGATACACCTTTTAACTTTCAGCTTTGCTTTCATGCTTTGCAGTGCTGCTGACCACAGTATATGTGATTGGGCTGGTCATGTCACTTTATTTGTAGAAATCTGTCATTTTAACATGCAACATGGGTGCATTAAGTGAGATTTAGGTGCCTTAATGTTTCACAAGACAATATTAAAGCCCAATTTATGACAGTTATAAATGTCAAGTATGCACATACCCAAGAAAACATTTTTGCATGCATCCTTCATCTTAACTCTATTTATTTCTCTTTACGGAAGGTATGGTACCAGAAGTTGTGGTGGAACTGTGCTTTTCATTGCTGCCTCCCTGCTACTTAAAGGAGAACTATGAGGTGAGTGCTTTTCACTCACCTCATAGTTCTAGCCGACCTGTGACAATGAGACTGTCACAGGTCGGCTCAGTTGATCGGGAGGTGAGCGAACACATACCGGGTTCGCTCACCTCTCGATCCTGTCACTTCTCTCTGCCGTGACAGAGAGAGGGGCTGGATTTCCTTCTCCCCGCTCCGATCTGGCAGCGCTGACTGGCGGAACGGACGGGGGAGGGGGCGGGAACAGCTGGCTCTGCCTAAGGGACGCTGTTTGTGCATTAAGATGCAGTTCACACAAGCTTAGCGGTGCCTCACTACTTCCTCTGAAGTGACTGAAGTAATTCCCATTCTTCCTTTTTTTTTTTTCTCCTGTGATGTAGGCTAGTGTCTGGATTTTTTGTTGTTGCTGTAACTGGGAAGAATGACAGTGTTGCATAGTCATTTTTAAAGTCGGTTGTTGCAAGGTATCAGTGATGCCCAATATCATAATGAGATAAAAGGTGGTATTTTTATTTTATACTTTTATTGTAAGTTTGCGTTATACAACATCTAGTTTGGCTTTTAACAGGAACTTCACCGTTATGTTAAAAATGACAACAAAGGCACTATCAGAAAGGTTTAGTAATGGCATTCTACAAACAAACTTTTTATTCTTTGCATACCTTATTTTCCTTTACCTCCCCATTCTTCTCATAGTGGCTATTTTTACCAGGGGCAGATGAATCCATCTCTTTTTACTTCCTGCAACATGTGAGAGTGCACATCATATTAAAATGCCGTTCCCCTTAGGTTTTGTGACATGATACAGTTTACTCACGAGATTTCCCTGGAAGGCACTGATGTTGTAACCTTCCCTGGATACATATGCGAGGCCAGAGCTACATCACTAATGCCTGAGTACCAGGGAGGGGAAAAATAGTAATTATAAGTAAAAGCAAAACATGTTTAATGGAAGATAATTTCATATCAGCATGCAGAGCTGCTCACTGATGTGATTTTCAGAGAAGGGGGATAAAGTTCTGCTTTAAGAACTTCAGTATTTTAAAACACTTCAACAATATTACTAAAAGTTTTCTCCACTTACACTAGTCCCGGGGCCCTTCTGGCTCAGTGTGAATTACATTAGAGTTCTGTTAAGTGCCATGCAAACTATCTCATCAAGAATATAAATTTGCTTACTTCATCATGAGATTATTTTCTTTGTGGAAGTATATAAAGTGCTAAGAGCATCAGGGAACTGTGGATGTGCAGAGCAGACTATTTTCGTGTGACTGTTGCTGTTCACCATGAATGCAGATCTTGTAGTTGCCTACTAAACCTGCTTGCATATCACTTACCTTAATCTGGGACCTAACCATTTGTGTAGTTTAATAGAGTAAGTAATAACTTTTCTTACATGCTGTGTTCCAAAACCAAGCTAGTTATGTGTGTGCCTGCTATTTCAAATAGGTATTTCAAATATATTTTTTGCTGGAAGCCATTTAAACACGGAGCTGTATGTATTCAGCAATGCAGGTACAGTGAGGAAAATAATTATTTGATTGCCTGCAGATTTTGTAAGTTTGTCCACTTTAAAAGAAATGAAAGGTCTATATTTTTTTTTTATCATGTGTGTATTTTAAAAGATAGAGACAAAATATCAACCAAAAATCCAGAAAAAAAACCACATGATACAAATGTTATAAATTGAGTTGCAGTTCAGTGAGTAAAATAAGTATGTGATGCCCAAGCAAAACATGACTTAGTAGTTGGTGGATAAACCCTTGTTGGCAAGCACAGAGGTAAGACGTTTTCTTGTAGTTGGTTACCATGTTTGCACACATCTCAGGAAGGGATTTTGGTCTACTCTTCTTTACAGATTTTCTCTAAATCCTTAAGGTTTCTTGGCTGTCGCTTGGCAACTCGAAGTTTCGGCACCCTCCATACATTTTCTATAGGATTAAGGTCTAGAGACTGGCTAGGCCACTCCATGACCTTAATGTGCTTAAGTTAATTATTTTCCACACTGTATCTGGATCACTGATCAACAGACTAGCCAACAGCTCTCTCCACTGGCAGCCACTAGGGCACATTTTACTAATTTTCCACCTCTACAAAAAAAAAAAAAAATTCTTGCATCCAGCTCAGTGCGAATGAAGCCTTATAGCGTGGGTGTGTAGGGGTATGAAAGTCTCTATATACTTTATTCCCACATATACAGTTGGAGAAGACCATAAAATTAGATCTGCTTTTTAAAAAAAAAAAATGGCTATGAACTCGTAAAGTAAGACAAATCAGAACAAGCAATCTTCTAAATGCCAAAGTTGTAACTGTATATAACACTGATGTGCAAAAAACTATACATAGTACTGTACACAGTGTTGGCTCTGTAAATTGTACTAAATATTTAGGTGCAGGTTCTTACCTGTGCAGTAACCAACAGTGTCTGACAAAAAAAATTATAATTTGAGTATAAGGGTTCATTCATAGAGTACAGCTAGAGAGATCAGTGGTGTATTTTTTTTTTCTTTAGTAAATGCTTTCTCATAATTCATCACAAATGTTAGAGGAAAAGGGGGGGGGGGGGGGGTGTTTCAGACCAGGTCTGTTACTGAGTGCTGATTGAGAGCATTGGGTCTAACTCTGTTGCCTATTGGACTACAAAGCCTTATTTATACATTGGTCATGTGCTCTAACAGGAAAGTGGAGGCAAGACTATAAAAATGGACTTTGCTAGTCTGTGTATGTTATGAGAGCAATTTAAAGACGGCCATTACTTTAAAATGCTAGTTGCTTGGCCGTCTTTAGACCTGCTGTTCATGATATGTTGATACTGTGGCATGGAACATGAATGTAGATCAGGAAGGTCAGAGTGAAGTCAGAACTCCAAACTGGCATACTTGTTTCAAGCCTTTGACAAATGCAGAAGCCATTACATCAGCCTAACAACTAGGGTCTTAAAATTTTCATGAGAGATTACCAATTGCAGTCTGTTTTCCTTAGTATAGGTTTACTTTAACAATTAACATGCAACATAGCTAACGCCACGGATGTGAACAAATACACTGCTCTAGATGCAGCGTAATTGCAAAGCCCTTAGGCCCCGTTCACATATAGCGACTTCGCTCATTTTTGCCGCGCGATATCGCGAGAAGTCGCCGGCCAATGCTATTCAATGGAGCTGTCTTAACTCCATGTCGCTCATCACGGTCGCAAGTCGCTTCTACCGGACCCTTTTTTCGGCGGATTTTGCTTTTTTTCTATGGAGCCCAACGGAGAAGGTCGCGCTACCGTCGGAACGTTGCTGGAACGTCGCCCCGAAAGTCGCGCTATCCCGGCCGCTGCAAAGGTATGTCGCTACATGTGAACGGGGTCTTAGCTGACTTATTAGAAGTATAAGACATTTGTTAAGCTATAATAGTGTTTTTCTTTAACATGTAAAGTAACTATGTGCATTTTCACAATAAAAGTAACGTATTTGCTGCATCAGTTCTGGGTACAATTAGAAACTGTTTACACTTTCTGTTCCCGAAAAGTTCTGCAACATTGTTTTCAATGGTACAGCATGCAGCGTTTTTTCCCCCCATTTTAATGTATGCAGAAATCAGGTGCCCTAGCATACCTTAACCACATTGCTGTGCATAGAAAGACATAAAACCATTACTAGAAGACATATGTAGACATCCATTGGCCGAGTTCATACCAGTGGACACAATCACGCCTGCATGCAATTTTACATTCACACTGCTGTTTCTACATGCGTTACCGTGCATATACCATGAATATGCACTGCAACACATTGTGACACGTTAAAGTGCGCCAGATGCATGAAAATGCTACGTCCTATTTTCTGTTTCAGCGTAAATCAGTTCAGCGCATTGGTGTGAACTGAACTCAAGACATGAAACAAATTGCCATGTTGCATTGGGACTGCTTTAGGCAAATCAGCCTTACACAAGCCAATGCTACTGGCATGAATGAACCCTTAAAGCTAAATACACGTAACTAAATAGTTTTAATTGTATATATGGGAACTCGTTTACCCCCGTCCAAGTTTTTTCCCCCTGCTATATAGATTCACATTTTCTAAGGGTTCGTTCACACCAGGTGCTCCCTATTCACACCATATGGATGCATACTGGATTTTTTGCACAATGCACACCACTACATTCAATGCACCATGCATAAAATTAATACATTGTTACTTTATTCAAAGTTAACAAATGCATCGTACCGCCCCTACACAATGCACACTATTGAGCTTGCGTTCTACAACGCGAACAGTACCTTATTGTTCGGGTGATCATTGTCGCAGGAAGTGGTGGATAATCCAAGATTTTACAGTTGTCACCAAGCCAAGAGGCAAGGGTACCTCTAGGGGCACCAGTGACAGTTGTCCAGGAGGGGAGTTCCCTTACTTGCGCTCACTTCCCATTGCATTGCCAGAACAGGAAGTGAAAGAAAATCACCCCAAAGGGAAACAAAAAAATTAAGTGACGGGTTTAAACCCTTCCAAGACAGAAAAAAACCATTTTGGCTTTAACATACCTAAATTGGTGTTTGTTTGTTTTTTTAAATATCTACTTGGAGTTTTCCTTGCAGTTTTTTTTTTGGGAGGTGCGATATAATCGTATATATTATGGCTGATTTACTAGAGGAGTTGAGAATGTTCACACAATAAATTTTATGAATATTCACATCAATTTATCAAATCACAAGCAGATGAAATATGTAAACAGGGATTTTGGTTTTATATGATTGGATAATTGAGGTGAAACTTAGGTTAGGTGGGAGCAGAATTGAGTGTGTGTGTATATCTATCTATATATAATATAGATCTATATATAGATCTATATAGATACAGTGGGGCAAAAAAGTATTTAGTCAGCCACCAATTGTGCAATTTCTCCCACTTAAAAAGATGAGAGAGGCCTGTAATTGGCATCATAGGTAGATCTCAACTATGACAGACAAAATGAGAAAACAAATCCAGACAAATCACATTGGCTGATTTGGAACTAATTTATTTGCAAATTATGGTGGAAAATAAGTATTTGGTCACCTACAAACAAGCAAGAGTTTTGGCTCTGACAGACCTGTACCTCCTTCTTTCAGAGGCTCCTCTGTCCTGCACTCGTTACCTGTATCAATGGCATCTGTTTGAACTTGATAGGCTCAAACTGTAGAACCAACACACTATAATCTTCCAAAGAAATTCAAACTTTATTCCACATGCATCTATACAAAGAACTGCTGGCGCGTTTCTGCCTTACTCGGCCTTAGTCATAGCTATGAGTTTGAATTTCTTTGGAAGATCATTGTATGCTGGTTCTACAGTTTTTGTTTTGATGGACCTGCTATGTATTTAGATGGTTTAAACTGAAATTTTATTGGGCCTTATAGTGATATTCCACTTGCACACATCAGAAATGTATGGCATTGTAAAACATTTCAGTAACAGATTGCTAAGGGACAGACAATCAATGTGAACCTCAGTTTAGATCTTGTTTGCAAGTAAATACAACACAGTAATGCCAAGTGCACAAATTCTAAGATATTTATATATTTGCATATAGTAGTTAGTACCTGCAGTACTGCTTCACAATCAGTTCCCAACACCTGTATTGATTTGCAATTAACAGCATCTTGGTGAATCTGCATTGACTCGGATTGCACAATCTGCAATTGCTACTTCTGTCTGCAGTGCAGAAAAACCTTCCGCCACTGGCAGTCTTTTGGTTATGTTGTAAGCAATATTATCACATTGAAGTCTTTTTCGGATATATATTGCAAGTGTCTGTCCTTGCAGCTTATTTTTGTGCTCTTTCTAGTGTGAAAAGAAAGATACTATTCAGTTTAGCTTTGAACAGCCCCGCTCAGGTGAGCTCTTGAGGAGTCATTTGCCTTGTTTTGTACTGCATAATGTTGAATTGACCATTAACTAGTTCACCTGTGGGCAATGTCACTGCACTCTTTATTTCTTTGTATTGCTCATCCTATATAAAGGATGAGCAATACATAAAGGAGAGGGCAGGAATATCGGTAGACAAAGCACACATGGTACCATGTACATCTTCATCCATTCTTCATGTGTATTTTAGCACTGCTATATTTTTTTGCTGTCAATTTTTTATTTATAGGATATTGCTAATCTTTTATCAATATCCTATATTCATAGGATATTGATAAAAAGAGAATTACTATGCATTTCTCTGAGACTCGTACACTCCTGTATTGGTGATTTAAAGTTTCCTGTGGCAGGATATTGAGAAGATAAGAGCCACTGATCACATACTCACTATTTGGCAAGCTGTTACAAAGCAGATTTTAGGTAACTTGGAAATCATTCCTAACGGCGGTGAATCTGTGGAGTACTTGCCTTGGTAATCTCTGTAAGCCAAGACTACTTTGCTTATCTACTACCTATCTGCTGAATAAAACACCCACTCTGTAAACCCAACCATAGTGTGTACAGCTCCATTCTTTTTCACACCTTCGAGAATATCGCACATAGCTGGAAATGCTGTGAGATGTGCAAATGTGTATATCTGTGCCTCACTAAATCACTCTCTAAATAGAAATCTCTTTTAAAAAATAGATTTACATAATGTTAAACGTACAATATGTGCAGGATAAAAGAGAATCTCAAAATAAAATATCTCTCATAAGTCCTGTAAGTTTCTTGCCTGGAGTAGACATGATTGTACCATAGCATACTGACTAAAGAATAACCATTAAATATAAGCAATGGCGTATAAGTCTTTAACTGCTTATCAAAGCATTTTCATGCTCTGAACCATCAAACAATAGTCACTTTGTGAAAAAAAAAGCATGACTGCACCTATAGGCAAAATAAAGATTGATAGTTAATGATATGCACATTTCCTGTTACACTGAAAATGTGGTTTTGCATGCACCTATACATATGGAATATTGTGCCCCCTACTGTAATGTTTAAGAATAATAGAAATCACAGAGGATTTTTGTGTATGTCATGTCTAAAAGCACAAGGTGGCAGGACATGTGCGCTCATACAAGCTATAACAGTTTGCTGCTACACTACGCTAACATTTTCAGTAAATTTAAGAATTTGTATTGTGCTCGTATGGTATACATGTTTCAGGTGTATGGCACCTTTTGCATCACTGTGTTCCTATATCATGACAAGCATCTTTGCAAGGATATCCTTCACTACAGGCTTTGGACTTGCAGTTTGTGGTACTGTAATAAAGATTCTGTCCTAGAGATGCAACAGAAAGTGAGGAAATATTTCAGATGCGACAGTTGGCACCGCAGTAGTTGTCTCCATCGCAGGATTGCAAAAAATGTTACTTTCTGTCTTCATCACAATGGGCACCAGGACAAATAGAAGGGTAGGTCTTGCCAGCAGGGACACAGATGGCAATAAAACCTTGACAGTGGGGTTATAATCCTTCCCCACTCACCCACCAACAATTTAATTTAAATTACTGATTTATTATGAAGGTTAAAAATGTCCTAAGTGTGCAACTTAATACATAATTTGCTTGCTGTGTGATTTACTTGTGCATCCTGCAAATAGCTGCAGATAGTAGCAGCTGTCATGGATTACACAGCACCTCCCGCCCGCAGGAGATCACATTCGTTTTACGGGAGAATTCTTGTGATCCGACCCCATTTGCATGTGTGAATAGGTCCTTAAGCATTGTTAGAAATGCTAACTTTCAGGCCTAGTTTACACCTGAGCATTTTTACGTGCGGATCTAGTCATGCGAAATGCGCAAAACATACATTTCCATGGAAGTCAATGACGAATGTTCACACCTTATTGTTGAGTCACGCGTAACAAAATGCCTGCTGCGTAAAAAAAATTGCAGGAGCTATTTTCAGCGGGATGTCGCACGGTTGTGGTCCCATAGACATCTCTATGCAGGGAGAAATGCGTGTTTTTAAAAGCAAAAAAAAAACGCTCAACACGCACAAAAATTTGCAAAACTGCAAACGTCTAGGTGTGAGCCTGCCCTCAAGGATATCTAAACCCAAGAACAAAAATTGCAGCTTACCAGTCCCTAAATGCAGTGGCTGCATTAGTTTTACTTTTCATGTTAAACATCTTTAGCAAGTACACAAAATATCTGTTAATCTTAGCAAAATTCAGTGTCCTTGTCACTTCCTGGCAATTGAACTTAAATCACAAACTCACTTCTGTAAACTACAAATAGTAATGGAGAGGCAGACATGTCTGTAGTCCAAAGTAAAGGTGCCCATACACTTTACGACAAAAGTCTTGCGAGGGTTGTAAAGTAATAAAAAAAACGTACAATCTGCCCATCTTGGACAGGCAGATCGTACTTGCGATCATCCAAAGCCCGCCCCCCCTGAGGGGTGGGCTTCCGATGACTGCAATGCTGAACGGGCAGTGTGCGCGTGCGCACACCGGCCCGTTCGGCAGTTATCTCTCGATCATGATTCAAACCAGCCGAAAATACGATTCTCGGCTGGTTTTCGAACATACTCGAAATACAAGTCGTGCGACCATACAGTAAAAACGGTCGGTCGCACGCCTTCCATACACTGCACGATTATCGTACGATCGCGGGATTTCCCGCGATTCTCGTACGAGAATCGTGCAGTGTATGGGCACCTTTAGAGAGCAACCTAGTGTGAAAATCATGGCACCCTTCATAGTTTCAGTACCATAAGTAAACGTTGTCACGCTAGGACTGGAGGGGTGTCGTTAGCCGGAATACCAGGTAAAAATAAGTGGGGGGGCTGAAAGAAGAAAACTAAAGTAGCCACCATATCTGCAGGGCAAATAAGCTGCAATATAATACATTTATGTTTTTTGGTTTAGATTCACTTAAGTGGATGTCAACCCTCTTGAGAGAATGATGTGTGTTTTTACTCAAATACTGTGATTTTTGATGTAATAAATTGAAGCTATTTAGTCAGGTGGGATGGACTTTTTGGGTAAAAGGTAAAATGACTTCCAACAAAATAGCATGCAATAGAGGCACTGATTTCAATATTGCCATTGTCCTGTCATATTGAAAATAAATACTGCATCAAGAAACTAAGTAAGGAAAGGGGGTTGAATGTTGCCATTTTTGAATGCATCTTATGTTAAAGGATCAAAAATAGTTAATTGAAATCTTAAAATTAAGCACACATGCAAATTATCCAGGTTTCCACCAAATCAAAAGTCAATAATAGCTGAACCAGAAGACCAACCACTGACGTACATAGCTGGGACCTAGGGACTCAACACAAGAATGTGAGTTAGAGACAGCTATATTGTGTACGTTCTAACACGTGTATGTATTTGTAGTTATATTTGCAATGTTTAATACACTTTGAGCCTTCTCTTATGGTGCCTCCATTCTAACTTAGTCTAGATTGAGTAAAGTTCAGGCCATGTAGTGCTTCCATATGAGGTATCCTGTCTCCTCCAACCATTGGCAGTAGGGATGCATTGATTACTGTTTTTTCGGTTACGAATATTTATATTTCGGTACCCTCCGATACCGGTACTTCTGGTAGCGCGGATCCGGCTTCTCGGGCAATCGGTAAGCCGAGCAGCGTGTCATTACCCGTTGCCCAGTAAGTCAGCTCGATGCTGATTAACCGGGAAGCCGGCTTCCCGGCCAATCAGGGAGGCGGGTCGTTACCTGTTGCCCGGCTTCCTGATTGGCCGGTTAGCTGCCTCCATGCTGTTTGGCCGGTTTCCTGATTAGCTGGAAAGCCGGCTCCCCGGCCAATCAGCATCTAGCCGTCAAAACAGCATGGAGTCGGCTTCCTGATTGGCCAGAAAGCCGGCTCCATGTGAATTCTCCCTCTGACCTAAAGTTCCGGTGTCGGGATCAGTATTGGAGCATTTGGTCGAGTAAGAGCACTCGCCCAACTACTCTGTATAGGCACCGATACTAGTATCGGGGTATCCCTACCTGGCAGTGCTTCTTAACTGAGATTTTTAAATAAGTTGGAAGATCTCTTGTCATTCGGAACCTGGTCTATTCATGTCAAGGAGAGATAGAAATGGTTAATTGTACACGTACTGCTGAATCATAGATTGTTATGGTTGGTTTGAGAATGGCGTTGTCTCCATTGTCCATATCATGTATGGTTGTCCTTATTTGGAAACGGCCATCCATAAATGAGCTCCTGCCTCTGTTGAAAGAAGCAGAGGATCTAATGATGTCACTGCTGCACCATGTGTAAAGTACCAGGCCATGAATTTGCCAATTGCCATGTTCAGTAAGTTCTGTTTCGTGATTTTTTTCAGAAGCACTAAACAATTTTTCTAACATTTATTATTGCACATTATAGTTTCATTAAGTGGCTGCTTTTCTATATTCCAGCTTAAAGTTCTATGCAAATTCAGACTTCAGTGCAGTTTACTGAACAATAATACATGGGTACTTGTGCATTCCCCCCCCCCCTGCTTAAAAACCTAGGGCAAAAAAGGGATGCCATCTCTAGTTAGGTAACGTATGTCTATATGTACACACATAACATGAGCCCAGTGTCATTTTGTTTTCCAGTACACCTGGATAATGCAAATTGAGCAAGGATCGGTCTCCTGATAGGTGAAGAGCAAAAGCAGATTTATTTATACCTCAACCTTTATATGGTATGCTAACAATTAATAGTAGAAATCTTATGTTTCAACCACAGCACCTTTTTAAGTGCCTTATTTGTCCATCTACGTGGTTTGCAGACTGCAGCTCAGAGATCATTAGTGTAGACATTTTGGCGTGTCTTGATCAAAATGAGCATTTTAGCCACGCAAATGCTATAAAATTCTGTTTAGAAAAATATGCTTCTGTGGCTTTGTTCTCTCTGTCAGCTATGACTGGCCATTCCAGCTATGCTGGGGCCCATCTGCTCTCTATTTAGAAATCTCCAGCAAGCATACCCATCTCTAGCCGACAGAGTCCGAATCAGTGAACTGATTACGCTGAGAGAGGTCAGACTGTGAGAGACCATTCACTGCAGTGTGACAATGTGTAACCCTTTCCTGTCAGTTCCTTTGCTGCAATCAGTTTCCTGCCACAGAGAGCTCAGTAGAGCTTTGCATCATAAAGCACCCTGCAGAGCATAGCAACGTAACCCTTCCCTTGCTGGGCTGTGAACACTGCAGTTATGTACCTATGGTAACACAATACCTTGTCAGCAGCACTCCTCCCCTGTCAAATGATGTCACTGTCAGCTCTGGGGAGAATGTGACCTTGTCACCTTCCAGCCAGAGACAGCTTGGAATAAAAGCTTCCTGCGCACATAATGTGTCTATAGATGTACAGAGTCTGGGAAGAAAAAAAATCCAGGGCTGAGCAGATATCGGAAAGGAAAATCAATCCTCTTAAATTCTCCACACACCTGGTATATTCATGCCTTTGTGCTATGGTTCCTACAGTGAATCCAAGATGGATTACAGCAAGTGAACCTTGTCTACAGTAGAAAGGAAAACTCCTCTTGCACTTTACCAGAAATGTATGGAAGTGACCGCTGTGCATGCTCAGTACATTTAAGCAGTTATTGCTCACACAAAGCCTTGTACCATAGAAAAGTAGGTGAAAAGCTTTCATTGCAGGAAACTCTCATACAATTGGAAGCAAGTTCTTAATGCAGTCATCTCTTAAATATAACCAGCACTTGGTGTTTCTGTGTTCCCTCTACACAGCAGATATCGATTAACCCTTGACTTCATGGCACGGTGATCATTCACTGGTCATATATCTACAAAGCAAGCATCAATGAACAGATGACACCTGGTCTGTGTTGGGCTGTTTTATTGAAATTTATGGTAACGGCCGTATGCAACCTTGTAAACAGTCTTCCTGTGTACGCCAAACAGAAGTGGGTTGTTAACAGTGGAAGCTCAAGATGTGTGAAGCGTTAGAGGTAATCTTTAATGGGAAGTGGTCATCGGCAAAAGATGCCTCTGATAACAGGACTGATATTGTGACTGGGGTGGACTGGAAGAGGAGGAAGTTACCGTGTTTCCCCGAAAATAAGACACTGTCTTATATTTTTTTGGGCTCAAAAAAACACACTAGGTCTTATTTTCGGGGTAGGTGTTATTTTTTGTTAATGTACAACAATCCACACTTATTCATCTACAAAAATAGTGTGATCTGGGCAATCAGGGGTAAGAGCAATTTGGTAACCAATCGCTCTCCAGACTGAGCGAAGCGCACTTTCACTATCGATTCCTCACAGGCAGAGTGCATTTGGTATCACTCCGCCTGTGACAGGAGCCGGCGCTATAGAGGAGGGTTCGGCTTATGCGGCCCTGCTCCCTCCGGTACCGCCTTGCTTCCCCTAGCGCTGGCTTCGTTGGCACCGCTAATTCTCTCCTGCGGCTCTTCAAGTTCCCCCTTAGGCCACCACCGGCCCTGGGAATGGTCACAACTAGGTCTTATTTTTGGGGTAGGTCTTATATTTTAACAATTCCCAAAAATAGTACTAGGTCTTATTTTTGGGGTAGGTCTTATTTTCGGGGAAACAGGGTAGGTTTTCTGAATATTTAATGGAATAGAAATGTGTTTCCCAAACATTTTCTGGTATCTGCTAAGAGTTGTCTTGACAGAAACTCCCTTTGCCCATCTTGCTTGTTAAGGGAGCTCTGTGTGACATCTTACCAGATATTATGCAAATTGTGTATGAATGTTTTTACTTTTCATGAAGAGTTTTACCTGAATGTCTTAAACTTTGTTTTTTCCCAATATGAGGAGACCATGGCAGTCTTACGGGTTAATGGTGAGCACTCCCCGTTCGGATGTCACTGTGTCCCCACTGCTGCATGACCCACTTCCACATTCGGTATCCAGGCAACATGCTCCTGCTCCCTCTGCCCTACCTCATGTAACGCCCGGTACAGCGGCATCCTGTTAGAACAGAGAGTGGCACTGAGTATCTGTACAGAAAATGCACACGCTGAGCTGTATAATGATGCTGAGTATCTGCACACCCCCTCTCTGTTTGTAGCTGTGTATTTTATCTGCCTGTCTGACAGATCCCGGATCCAGCGGGGAGCAGCTAATCTGTGCACACAGGAGGAAGCAGATAAATAAAGGATGAGAGAGACAGGAGACAGGACAGACAGGAGAAAGGGAGGGAAGGAAGGAGTTAGTGTGCAGGCCTTTGTAGTGGGAAAAGAAGCAAAGAGAGACATCTGGTGGGAAGAATAGATTCTCTGCACTTTTGCAACATGGAGAGATGTGATCTTTCAACAGTAACACAGTGATTCTAATAAACATTTGTGTGGCCATTCATGGTCATTCTCGATCTATAATACATGGGAACCCACATGTCAACTTTTCTCTCTGTGACTTATCAAGAGACTGGCGTGCACAAATCCCTCAGGAGCAAGGAAGAATCTGCTACCTGCATCTGTCTCACCATTCCAATGTTATTTTTATCTCATAAGATTATTTTAGTCTGGAGACTTCAAAGGCCAAATCGCTCAAATGCCAGAAATTGGCATGTACTTCCATGAAAACTTTCCTGTGCAGGTGAAAAACTTCAACTAGTACATATTTAACAAAATATCTCCCTGCATTTGAAGAGGTGTTGTATAAAGCTGAAAGAAGTAGCTGTCCATGACAGCTGAGCAGATACTGACTGCCATCTTTCTAGAGACCTCTCCTGACTGAATCCTGTAGTGCCAATATGTTCCGCAGCGCTTTACAATTTGGGCAGCAGAGCATATATAATACTTGACGAAACAAGAGCTGGAATGAGTTTGCCTCATGAGCTTGCAGTCTAAAGGAAATTTGACATGGAGAACAAGTGCTTATTTCAAAAGAAGGGCAATGTAAGCATTTGTATGCACACAATGAAGATTCTGACGTTAGTCTATCATAATACAATCTGTAAACAATGCGTGGAATTAATCTAAACTGGAGCAGACCAAATCAGTTGTCCATAGTTACCAATTAGTTTCTCTCTTCAGTTTGTTCAGTTAAAGAACTCCGGGTGGAATAAAAATCAACCGTTGCAGTGGTGCACTTTAAGGGTTAACTGCTTTTTTGTCTTCTCTAGGGGACCAAACAAAGATATACTCACCCAAGCCTTGATCCTGCAGCAGAGATCACTCACATCTTCTCCCCCTACGCTTCGGCGGGGAAATGTCTCATAGCACCCTCAGGTCTAATACACTGGTCTAGCAGCCAGGCAGGACCAAGGATCAGCAAGGGTTAACTTTTATTCTGCCCAGAGTTGTTCAAGCTCTGACAATGAAAAATAGAAGCGGATTGGTTGCCATGCACAGCTGCTCCAGATTCTGTCTGCACCACTTTTGATAAATTCCCCCTATTGTCCTTTTCAATAAAAAAACAAACTATGTAATGTGAGGGCTTATCAAGCCAACCTACTTCCTTTATATCCAATCAAGAAGGCCCCTGCACTGCATAGTTGTTGGTAGATATCTAAAACGTACAAGCAAATTGTAACGTGTCGCCACGTGTAGGCCTGTTATTTTAGAAGCCGTAACCTGTATATATTTTAGTTCCACAGCTTGCACACCATATTCCATACTAATCAGATGCACATTGGCCCAATTTTAGCTACAAAGACTATTAATGCAGTACCAGAGTGAAGAGGTTAGGTACCACGCTAGAAAATGTTTCTGTTGTGCTGTCACTTGCATTGACACACGTAGATTTCAGAAATCTCGGTTTCTTTTTCTGTGCAGTACTTCTGACTACATGGGAGCTGAATTAGATGGCAGCGAACACAATATACGGGATTTGCAAATAGGAGGTTGTCTGTGCACAGCTCCAGCACCTCAAGGGTTACACTGTCACATGCTGCTTTCAGGCAGGAAAGAGGATGGTCAGAATGCCAAGGTCTGCAGGGCTTTCTGGCTGGAAAGGGAATGCTTTGCCAGGATGTGGTTCCCTGGCTGAGTGCTTTCTGCCTCAAAGCATTCTGGGAGGAGGGCAGCTATAATTAGTCCTGTGCCTGGAATCCAATGCCTGCTCCCTCCTCTCATCACTGCACCATCTGTCTGCCCTCTACCCTCCCCCACACATACACTCAGCTGTGACACGAGCAAACTTCCTGATATTTGACTATATAGGTATATGCTTCGGCACCAATTTCTACACATACACCCACAATGAAAAAAAAAAAATCATTGGCTGTTTTAACCATACCTGTGCTGCAGTGGCACTGAATAGTGTGTTTTTCCACTACTGTGTGCTTGCTGTACCTGAGAATGGTCGTATACACACATCCGTTCTATTTCATTATTTGACATGCAATCTTCCTTTTATTATCTTACCTGGTTTGTGCTAATCTGGAAATGCTTTTTGTTTAATTAAGCTATTACTTACTGAGTTTGTCCAACTTTTATTCATGTATCCCATATCTTATTTTCTTATGTTTATGTACCTTACCAATATGATCTCTCGGGAACCATAGAGCATGGTTTCAGCTTTTGGACAATGGGCTCACCATAATCCTGCAACATCTCTCAAGTTATATATTTACCCTTAAAATCAATCCATGCTCATTTATTCTATTAAAAAACATAGATTCTGCTTACAGTGATCCGTAATGTGTATGGGTGATAAGCCTGCGCTTGATCGATGATTGTAATTTATGTTCATCCATAAAATGTATGATCTAGCTGTCGCTTTTATGACTGTTACTGTAATCCGTGTGATTACATTTTTTTGATCTACATGTGTGTATCTGTAATTTTGCTTCAAAACCTAAACTAAAAAAAACATTGTCGGCTTTATATATGTATATGCATGGGCAGGTCTAGAGAGGCCAATACTGACTGGCTTCTTTGGCCTCAGTGCACTGATGCACACACAAACAACCCCTGAGCACAGGCACACAAACTGTACATGGAGTAGTGTGTTGCACAGTGCCAGTAGACAGGAAGAGTGCTAATGAGAAGAATGGATAGTGGAATAAAACTACTCTGGGGTAGGGTGATGGTAACAAATTAGAAAAGGTTAAGATGAATAACGGAGAAATGAAAAGGGAATCTAGAGCACATAGGTTGAGGTGAGTTAGGGAGATGCAAATGCAGAGAGAAGACCTAAAGCCTTAAGGAAAGGCGTGAGGAGATCATGGGATTAAGTTAGAAAGGAGGGGGAGAGCATTACAGCCCCGAGGTGGGGACTTGTGTCAGTGTGTGGAGGAGAGAGACACATTATACATACACACATGACTCCATCGGATACTGAGATATAGATAACAGGAACGAGAAAGGCAGAAGGGGGGTAGGTAAACTGAAAAATAAAACAAATGTGAAGAGGCACAAGGGAAGAATAGGGTCATAAGGGTGCTAACAGGGTCAAGACATGAATGCATGGTAAAGGCAAGTTCTACTTGAATGTGTGAAGTGTAATAGACATACATAATACATATTTTGTAATATAAAGCTATGTGAAGTTCTAACTTTTTAAATTCAGATATTTGAATTGTATCTATTTATTTTGGCAGATGTCATTTCTACTGATGTTGCTCCGTCTAGCCTGGAAAATGGAGATACTCCTGCTGAGAAGCGTACGCCTCATCCAAAGGAGATAGAAAGGGGCCGAAGAGTGACCCAGGCATGCAGACACCCACGCTCAAGGTGAGGCTTTTAGAGTTGTGAAAATGCATAATTGGTAATGTTGATTCCAGAAGCCAGTCAGTGCACGTTAATGTGCCTTTTTATTGTGAACATGTGTTTTGCCATACAGGTTCACCTAAATTTCCTGATCCTCAATCTTCCTCACATGGCATATACTCTTACTTTCACAATCCCCTCCCCCCACAACCATTCAGCTACCTGTAATAAATTAAAGTAAACCTGTTTCTTCTCTCCCTCCTACCATGCAGCGCTGAGTGCCTAAATGGCCAACCACCAAGCAACAGTGGTGTCACTTGATGGGGCGGGAGCCCTTAGCCCTGTGTAAGCTCTAGCCAGCGACTTGGAGATTACACACTGGTTCTCCTTTTACGCCTTTAAGAGAAGGCAAGTATAAGCAGCTAATGTTGGGCAAAGCAGCTGGTGTGCTTTCATCCTTCTCCAGCACATACTTGTCTTTGCTGTCTTTTTTCCCCCCCTCTCCCAATGCTCCTTTTAGCCTTTAAGAGCAGATAAATAACTGGTACGTTCGCTATGGCAGAGCATGTGGATCACTCCCTTTCCTCTCGTGACAGCACAAGTGCTTGGTGGCTGGCCCACTCTAGCCAAATGGGAAGTGGGGAGGAAGCTCCATATTGGGTGCTTACACAGGGCTTCCTTTCCTTGCCCCCCCCCCCCCAGTGGCTAAACAAAGAGGAAGCGAGGCAAAGGAAAAATAATTTTGTGCTGCTGGAAATGAGGGTGATCGAGCCTCTCGGGCAAAGCATAGTTTTGTTTTACAGCGCCTACAGTGCACATTAGGATATATAAGCAGTCCAGTGCAAGTATAAACTTAGCAGGTAGTCAAAACTTAGCACAGCATAAGCAATAATCTATTACATCTTGAAATGTAATGCATGCATTCAGACAACCCAGAAGTAGCCTGTAAAGTTTGGGGCCCCCTCCATGCAGCTGAGACCTATATAGCATGGTCTGAAGGCTCTCTGATGCCAGTTGACTCAAAATAAGCTTAGTTCAACCAGAACTACTTGCAGACACCCTTTCTGAGGTAATTTAAGATACATGTGCTTGCTCAATGTGTGGTTAAAAAAAAAGGAAAACAAAAGGTCAATCAACAATCCAGTTACATTTTTACATGCCTTTTGTATGTTAAGTGCCGTGTGACCAGGCAAAGCTTGGAAACTTTCCATGGTGCCTTTAGTTTATACTGGGGTATGAATACTTTAACATTCCATATTCAATTGTGATTACTTTCACTGGAAATTATATTGCATACTGGTCATGCTATGCCAAGGTATTATGCAGAAATCAACTTCAGCACATGTGGGGGTAATCGCTACTCTATACAAGATTAACCCCCTCATGACTGAGGCCTTTTTTTCTATTTTTTGCACCCATGTTATATTCCACATTTTAGGCCTGAAAATTACTTAAAACATCTAACCACTCTCCCCTCATCACAATCTTTGGGAATCCAAAGTTTACTTCTAGCTTGAACCGTTTTAAATTTGGTTCCCGACAAATTATCACAATTAGCAGTTCATCGCTCATCTCCATCTTTCGGACTGGCAGAATCAGTTGTCCTGTCTAATTGTGTCTGTTCAGCGACTTTCTCCTATTCTATCGACACAGTACTTTCTTCGAGGAGCCATGCCTTTCTGATCCTTTTGCGCAGCACGAGGTCTACTTTGTCAATTTTTGGCAAATGTTTACTCCTTAACTGTTTGTAAGAATCATGGGCATAGGCAGTTTGCTATACAAACTACGAAGTTTGTGTAGCAAGCTTTTCCAAAATGGTATGTGATATCCTGTGCGATTTTCAAGAGCTTGAAATTGATTGAAGGCTAGTAGTCAACAAAGTGTTAAAACAATTGTTTGACTTTTCGGTTATTTTATAGTTTAAAAATGCATTTTTGAAATCTCTCTGTAAAAAACATGATAAAATCTTTTAGCAATTACGTCAGTAGTTGGCTGTTCTGTTCTACACACTATTATTTAACCACCTGCTATCCGGCCGTTGTAATTAAATGGCCGGACAGCGGCTTCGTGAATGCGGGTGTGCGTTTTTAAACGTCCCTTCCCGCTCGTGCCCGCCGCTAGGCGGTGCGCATGAACGGGAAATCGGCTTTCAATGTAAACAGCCAGCAATGGCTGTTTACATACAAGCGTTCAGGCGTCTGTAGAGACGCCCGATCGCTTTTAATTGTGTGCGGCTGATGATTAAATACCACCAGATGAAAGCTCTATCTGTCCCCAAAAAATGGTATAAAATTAATTTCAGTACAGCGTTGCATGAAGGAATAAATGTCAGTCAAAGTACTGCTGCGCTGAATACTGAAAAATGGCCTGTCCAGGAAGGGGGTATAAACACCCCAGTCAGCAAGTGGTTAATCTTCATTGTTTTGGACATGCATGGTCTTAATTACAATGTTTAATTTCGGTCACCTTATTGGATCACTTGTTGGATAAAAGACTGTACACAGCGAAATACTGTGAAAAGTGTATTTGCTATACCTAGCTTCCATAATTTGAATCTCTAACTAAGAACCAGTATGCAGAAAATAGTCCTAAGTTTTGAAGCCACTGGTTCTGCTAAACGGCGAATAATTTCAGAAGGTCGTCAGCAGTGGCAGCCCATATTTCTCTCCCGTTCATTGAAGGACATAGGGCAACAGAGTAGGAGTAGGACACTGGGCACATAACAAAAAGACAGCCTAGGGGCGGCCCCTGCTGGTTGTCCAACCCCCCACCCGCTTACAAGTCTCCAGTTTTTAGCCTAGCGTAAGGAGCTAAAAAATTTTGCTCTGGAAATTTTTTTTTCCTTCCTTTTTTTCGCGATTCTTCTAGCAAGTGTCACCAGGGCGGCATGCTGGATGGCTATAGTTTTAAAACCCTAATGTATTCTAGAAGTGATCCCCAGTCCTATAGCATATCTTTTGAAGCTGAAATTCAGCTAAACACTATATACACAGATGAAAGGTGGGATGGCGGAATACTGGGATGTGATCAGCAATTTGCTCAGAGCTCCATCCTGATCAACTCATATTGCAAGACATTGTGCAGCATTCTGACCCCTCTATAAAGAGCTCTCTCTCTGCTTACTCTACTATGCCCTGAGCTGTGCAGCCTTAGTCAAAATCAGGCAGACATCTATGAAAAGCCTGGATAAGAGGTTTGGAAAATATAGCCATGTGAGCAGCCAAGACGGCGCAGAAAATCTGAGGAGCACATTCTGGAAGCACTGAACGATCTTTGCTCCTGGGTGAGTCAACAAAGGTTGTTAAAATTCCACATGTACTTCCCTTGGATTCAGCATTGCCTGTGGAATCTTATCTCCCAGATTTCACTACAGATACTGCAGAGTAAGCACAGGACCCTCACTCAAATAACGAAGGCCACTGCTAGCCTCTCTTACCTGCCATATAAAGACCACAAAGGATGACCTGAAATAGGATCTACACCAAATTAGACCGTTTCCAGCGCTGAACAGAGAATCAGTACTATTGGGGATACTTTGAATCTGATCACCACAGACATTGTAGATATTAAGAGTTTAAATAAAATCTAAAACTAGGTTTGGAGACCTAGAGGACTGACTTCGGTAGAATAATCGGGCAGGGGCAGAGGGGAGAAATCTTGAGGGCTTTACTGAGAATTGGCTTAAAACTACGTTCGCAAGCAGTCATTCACTAAAGTATTCACTAATAAAAGACAAGCCCATGTTCTATTGTGCCCTCTACCACCCTGCTTTGGCAATGCCATCGCTACCCAAAGATAAACCACTTTTACTACTATTAAAAAGCGTTTGAGGTATAGGAATATCCCATACAGTATGATATACCCTGCTAAACTGCACATTGAAAATACCTTATTTTTCACTGATCTTGCAGAAGTTAGTGGGTTGATGTTCAAGCAAGTGGACACCACTCTTTCCAGAAATTGACTTGCTCTTGGGATGTTGCATACTTCCCACAATCTGCCCAAACCATTCTTTTTGCCAATCCCTTTTCATTCTTGCAGAGTATTTTAAATATGTACATCTCTCTGCGAAAAAGTATAACAAATTCCTGTGTTCTTTGTATTCTGACAGTCCCTGTTAGCCTGGCGCCCATGCCGCTGTCAGAATACCCGCACAGTGATGGCAGCCAATTGGCCGCTGTCACTGTTCACCTGAAAATGTTCCATTTGTCTTCTTTGATTTTTTGATGGAAGGGTGCCAACAGGCACCCACTGTGCAAATTTTAGCCGATTCATCAACAACCGGACGAAACTCAGTGTATTACCAGCTTAAGAATACAATAAAGACCCCCCCCCCCAT
>NW_017306488.1:1573181-1609994 GCF_000935625.1 Nanorana parkeri
TATTGTGTATATTAGAGTAGGGTAGACTTGACACACCTAACTGATTAAATGGCAAATACACCAGACTGTTTTGCTCAGCAATTAAATGCTTTATGGCCGAACATATTGGTTTACTTAATATGTGCAATCTACTTTGTCTTATGAGTCATTTTCATGATTCTAATATGCATACCTTAGCAAAATTGTTTCTATGCTGCCTGTTTTTACGCCAAAAAATGAGTCTTAAACTTGGTCTTAACCTGGATAAAACAGAACGCTCTGGTTTAAGCAACTGGAAGAGGTCATTAACCAAGGTCTTCTCCGATACATATATAACTAGGGTTGCAACTAATGATTATTTTCATAATCGATTAGTTGGCCTATTGTTTTTTCGATCAGATAAAAAAAATTAAATACCATCTTTAACCACCTGCTGTCGCCGATCCCAAGCGCCTGTGCCCGGTGCGGGCCGGGACTGGCATGGCAGCTCTCTCACCAGAGCTTAGAGGGAGGTCGGTACACGATCCCCTTCCAATCTCTTCTCTGGCCTCTGGAGAAAGTGATGTATATTACATCACTTCCGCATTCAGCTGTCATTCCCGGCTACAGAAGCCAGGGAGAAGCTGATGAAGCAGATCTCTGCTTCATCAGATTCTCTGGGGGTCCCTAGGTGACATTAGGGGTCTTTGTGACCCCTGATGTCTCCATTAAGATGACCTGACACTGTGAATTGGCTATCACATGGGAGGCTTGTTAGCCCCCTATGTGATGGCAATAAAGTTAAGTGGAAAAAAAATTAGTTACAAAAAATATTAGTCACAAAAAATATTAACACATACAAAGTGATAAAAAAAATAAAGTTCCCCGCCCCCACATATACAGGTAAACATGCGCCTAAATGCGAAAATGGCGATTGCACCCATTACCCAAACATGTTACATATCAGCGCGAATGTCAGAGCATGAGTAATAATTCAAGGGCCATCAATCAGTGATGACACTAAATTGATGAGCATTAAAAGCTTTTAAAACGTCACTTATGGACAATTTTGGGTGTGGTAGTTTGTCATGATTTCGCAGGCGCGCGCAATTTTAAAGGAGAACTATGGGGTCAGGGCTTTTCTCCATAGTTCTCCGGGTAATGGGAGGACACAAACTAGCGTCCTCCCGTTACCCTAAGCTCAGTATACCGCGAGCTACTGAGACGCCGGAGCGGATCCCGACATCGATGTCGAGATCCGCCCAGCTGTGTGAGTGACAGCTGGCTCTGCCTATCTAGAGGCAGAGCCAGCTGTACCCGCCCCCTCCCCCCTCCGTTCCACCAGTCATCTCATAGTTCTCCTTTAAGGCTTGAGGTTTTTGATGTCTGTTTATCCGACGTGATCCCATCTTTTATGTTTTACCAACAATTTAGTGGTAATGTTTAATAATGGTTTTTTTTCAAAATTTTCGGTACTTTTTTTGTTGTATAGTAAAAAATAAAAACCCCAGTGACAGTGTTACAAACAAACTTTACTTCAGAATAAAACTGCATGCGCTATTTTTGGCAATTGCACTGCAGTGGAATGCATAGCATTGCAGTATCTTGCGTTCCAGTGCAGGCGATCACACTGTGGGTGAGAGGCGTGTTTTGGGGTGCCATTGAAATGAATGGCACTGCAACACACCTGCCGCAGAAGATTCTGTCAGGCCGAAACTGAATTGCTTCTTTTCCCACCTTTTTTTTATAATTAAAAAAAAATAAAAAAATTGTAAGCACGTGGCGCTTAAATACCTTCAGCCAGGGAATTACAGCTGCCAGTGGCAAGATTCTGCAGACGGCAGTGTAATGTAAAACATCAGGTAGTGGGCTGGTGTAATAGCTATTGCACCCACCCACCCTTTGCTTGCTGTGCCCTCCTCCCAACTAATCAATAATGAGCATAGTTGACAACTATTATCGATTTATGATCGATTAGTTGGTTGCAGCCCTATATATAACTGTATATTTATTGGCTAGATTCTGCCCTCAGAAATTTGACATCTGGTCCCGTTGAATTGACAAACCAGGGCCCCAGATTCATAAGTTTTTACCACATATACACTGAGTGGCCAGATTATTATGACCACCTGACGTTTGTAGGCAAATTAGCTATAATTTCGCACTGAAGTTGCTAGAGGGCCAGACCGTTATAAATAGGGAAGCAGGTTGTTTACCATGACAGTAGAAATTGTTTTTTTCTGAAGATATGGGTAAACAACACGATTTAACAGCCTTTGAACGTGGGATGATTGTTGGCGCTCGGAGCCCTGGAACGAGTATCAGCAAAACTGCAGAATCCGTTAAATGTTCAAGAGCAGCTGTTGTTAAAGTGTTTAAAGACTGGACTGTCAGCCGAAAATCTGGGTCTGAACGTGCGAATTGTGGCCGCCAGCGACCAGCCAATGTTAGGGCAGAACGGAGAGTGGCAAGATGCTTGCATTTAATAACATATTAAATATACAAAGCTGCATTCATTTGTGTATTTTGTATCTGGAGTTCATCTTCAAGTAAGCAATGTAAGGACACTAGAATCGATTTTTAAAGGCTACTTCTACCATGAAAGAACATTTTAGTTTTGCGACATGAATTTGTAAAGTGAGTCTGACCTGCCTAAAAAAGGGGAAACAACAATGCTGAAGTGCATCTGACTTGTGGTGCCTGCGGATACCTGCTAGTCTTCACATATCTTCAGGTCCCAGGCTCAGGCTGTACTTTACGCCCCATCTTCTCTTGAAGTTTATATTAGCATAGTTTCCACTTAAAGCTAAGCATCTATCTACATCATATAGCTGTCAATGTTGAGTGCATCTTCTTCTCTGGAATTTCACAGTTGAATGACACTGGTTGGAAGTTGTGTTGGAAGTGGCCCAATCTTGACCTGCAGCAAGGGGAAGGTCCTGTGAGCTACCTGGTTTTAGGGTCCTAGGAGCTCCACAGGTATCTGTTCAGACTAACCAGGTTACCTTCTCTTCAGCACTGTTGTCAACTTAGGCACTTTTTAAATCGGGCCAGGTTGTATCTGTTCCACCAAAGACATATAAAGGTGCAGTGATGCTCATTTCAGAGAGCCTCAGATACGATTCCTGCAAGTAATGAGGGACATTTTTCTTCTCGGAGAGTTAAGCTTCCTTGATTATCCAGTGTGATGGTTAGTACCTTGAGCTGACAGCAGAGTTTTAAAAAAAACAGCTGGAGTGGGTTGCAATCATCCCATGTCTATAGGCAGGTGTAGTTCTCTGGTAAATAAAAAAAAAAAGTTAGGTACTGATTGGTTATTGACTAAAATGTTTGACTTCCTAAGATATTTCTAAGATGCTTTTCCTGTTAACTGTACTCCTTGTTAAATGGCTGACAGTTGAATGATTATGTTGTTCTCTCCTCAGAGACCACAAGTACAGTGGGCGAAGTGCAAAGCAGGAAAGGCAAGAAAGTAAGTATACATTGCATCTATTTGAAATAAAGTATGACTAGTATTTTGCCTTACTACATTTATCTCATGAATTTATATTTAATCAGGTCATCATCATAATATTTCATCAGTTAATCATTAAGGGTAACTTTTCTTTTAAATAAATGCTCCTCCCAGTGGAGCTAAAAAACAAAAACAAATAAAGGAAATAAAAGTTCAGACCTCAAATCGTCTTTCTCTGGTTCTTGCTGCTGCACTCTTCCCACTGTTGGGCAGAGCTGACGACCTCTGCCACAGTGGTACCATATGCACTACTGTACATGTGCAAGGAAGTGCACCAAACAGTTGAATGGAATACCCATCTGCTTGCATAATTTAATTGTTTTGGTGGCGTCCAGGTGCACATTCAATAGGGTATAAAATGCCATTTCAGCAGAGTGCATAAACACTGTCTGGTAGCTCATAACTGCAAGAATTAGTTAAAACCACTTTCTGAAGTCTGTAGTTCTATTTATTTTTGTTGTTCAGTACAACAAGGACACTCCTGTTGGGAGCATTCATTTAACATTGCTGATGCCTATTAATTCATGATAATTACCATTTGTTCCCATTTTTTTATTTGTTGCTGTAAAATATGTGCACTTTCAGTAGTAGTATAGTTCCATCTTTTAGACCCATATAAAGCAGATGCAAACTGTAAAGTTAGGTCTACTTCTATCGGGCTGGCCTTGGGGAGGATGGTTATAGTTGTCAAACTATGGAAATTTTACCTATCATGTGACCTTGAGCCAGCTTGTTGGGACATATTATCTTCAAAATTTGTGCATTGCGAGTATTAATGTGAGCACAATTCATTTTCACTCAATATTCTGTTAATGTACACTTCATTGTACAACCACAGCATCTTTAGACCTAGTGACCCAGAACTAGAGGTGACACATGACCATGTCTGCTTGGTATCCCACTGCTAGCTTGCTTAAAGTAGATCTCACTTTTACTTTGTTTAGGTTCACTTGGGGTTTGCCAGAAATTCTGACACAGTCATGTCAGTTAGCTGGGCATGAATGCTCAATGTCAAATTTTTACAACCTTAGTAAACAGGAGTGAGCAAAGGCAGGAGAGTAAATTGAGGCTGATATGTGGCAGTAACTGATCAACCTCACTTTACTGTCCACTCTTTGAGAGGCGTTCTCATTTAGGTATCGGTAAACCCAAAAAGAAAAAATAAATTTTTTAGGATTTTCCTGTGCCCCTTTTTTAATTAAGCTTTCGTCTTATAAAATATTCTGGTTGATCATGCCAGTCATTTGGACTACCTCCTTTTCAGTGGCAACAATCATACTCCCATTCTGGTATGTAGGCTGTGTATTACTTGCTAGGCATGACTTCTCTCTTAGGTCATGTGACTGTTTCTTCCTTGCATATCAAAATGGCCCAGGTCGGGGACTGGGCTAAGCCGCAGCACATCACATGTCTTGGTAATGTCATTCCGGCTTTTTCTTGCCTACCCCAGGCTATGAAGAGTGGTCAGAGTGCTGTCAGTTAAGCATCTGATAAGCCCAGCCTTGCATGACAAGAATGATAAAGATAACAATGTCATTCGGAAGGTGTATAGAATGTAACATTGCCAGGTGAAAGATGGGTTGAATGAAATAAACGACGGGCAGTGAGAGGAGCCTAGGTACTGTATGGAATTACCTATTAAACCAGGGCTGCCAGGTGGGGCGGTTTAGATGTTTGACAACGCACTGCTGCTACATCATCAGGACATGTGATATGCTGCAGCTAGTAGTGCTGGTTCCTCTATTTAAAGGGTTGGTTCACCTTTTTTCAAATATGAAATAGTGCACTAACTTGACGCCATTTATGTGTAATGATGTCCCACCCAGCCAGTATAATGGATGGCATCCCAGAAGAGATTCTCATTGGTCTGTGTGGTCATGTGACTGCACTGACCAATCACTGCCCCCTTATTATGTTAATATAGATTGTATGTTCTCCAAATGTGTGTTTTCTTCAGGTACTTCCCTTTCCTCCCTCAATAACAAACCGTACTGGGAGTTTAATTGACTTCCACTTAAAAAGGCCCTAGTGTGAGTTTGGTAGCATTTTAGATTGTTAGCTCCTGTTGGGGACTGGGACAGAATGATCTTCTGTTTTAAAGCATTGCATAGCATGGTTTTGCTATGTACATAGAAATACATTTGTAGATAGGCCACAACAATCATGGTGTATCAATGCTTAACAACTGATGAGATAAGATATAAATCACACTGGGAATACACTTTTCCATGAGTGAGCCGAATCAGACTTGTATTATGAGGGGGAATGTTAAAGTACGACTACTGTGTAGTATGCAAGATAGGAAGCAGATCCTGTATATGTAATCTATTATGGCTGCCCAAAGGTACATATAATTACAAATTTAGAGATTTACATCAAGCTGATCTTTTCACATTTATATGCATATTTAATTAAAAGGACCATACATTTCCTTTTAATTTTTTTAACCTTTTTCTTTTTCCCTTCCAGGCACTACCATTGCCAGTCAAGAACCCCAAGGTGAAGATACCCGATCCCAGCATTCCTGGGGCCGTTCAAGCAAATCCAACTGCCGTTCATCAGTAGGAGCTCCCAAATTAGGTGTTGATGGAATAATCGCTCTATTAAAAAGCAAATGTGGCAATGGTCGTGTCAACCTTCAGCCAGTTGTACGTTTGATGGATATCATGAAGGACCTTAGCCAACTATCCAATGACCTGCGATCCAGTGGTGTCCGCCTTAATTACAGCCATGTTACCAGCCCTCCATCAGAGCCTGAAGATGCAGAACCCGGATTACAATACAGCTTTTTTTCTTCTCAAAGCCTTGCTTGTGGACTGAGAAGCCCTGAAGAAAAATCTTCAGAGACAGTGGATAAAGAAACAAACCCTGTGTCTCCCAACCCAGACTCTTCCGAGTCTGCCAGTTCAAATGTTCTTCGAGAGCTTGCAGCTCTTGCTTGGATGGAACCACAGCCCATTGATAATGTACAAGAAAGGGAAGAATATGATGACATGAGTAGTAAAGTAGAAGAAACTTCAAGTAAAATAAGGACATTGAATCAGAATGATAAAGAGGAGTCATCAAGTGATGAGCAGAGCAAGCATGAAATTGAGGAGTCTGGGGAAGAACATGAAGAATGTAAACTTGAGGAGGAATCTATTCAGCAGGCAGAATTTAAACAGGAAACATGTTTGGGGGAGGAACAAACTAATAAACAGGGCGAGGAGTCATCAGTTGAGGATCATGAAGAGCATAAACTGGATCAGTCTGGAGAGGAGCAAGAGGAAAGTAAACAAGATGAGACAGATGACGAGCAGGAAGGAGAATCGGCAGTCAAAACTGAAGATCCGGAAGAACTGAAAAGAACTGAAGTAGAACAGGGTAAACTAAATGAAAGTCAGGAACTAATTATAGATATTAAAAAGCAGGAGAGGACAGGAGGTGGTGATAAAGATGAATCTTCAGATGACGATGACATTGAGGTAGACAAGTGTAGTCAAATAGAAGACACTTATAAAGTAAAGGAAAGTACCGTAGAGGAGCGGATTGATGAAATACCATGGATGCTACCTCTCTTTTCTCAAACATCGGAAACCCTCAGACGAACACCATTTTCTAGCCGTGGAGGACACAGGTTTGGTCTCAGAGGCCGTAGAAGTGATAGACCAGGCAGGGGAAGAAGGAGAAGACCTGGAAGGCCAAGGGCATCTGAAAGCAGTCTCTCCCGTGCATTTGTAATGCCTCCTTATCGAACATCAGAGGAGCCCAGGGCTTACCGGCTTAATGAACAAAGTGTACTATTTCCAGTTCCTGCTGTTCTTCGCAAACCACCCACAGCAGAGGTTGATGTTCAGCAGGGCCCCCCGCCAAAGCCAAAACGTAGGGGCATACGCAAAATGGTAGTTCGGATTGCCAGAATTCCAATGCCAATGGGGCGGAGAAATAAAACAAGCTATAAGGTATCTTCATTCAGTAGCACTCTAAGTGTGGAGGGGGGAGAGTTGATTGGTGGTTCAGGCCCAGGTCCCACCTCCTTATTAAAAATGAAAAACAATGGGCGCAATGTAGTAATGGTGTTTCCACCTGGTGAACTTCCAATCATTCTTAAGAGACGGCGAGGTCGGCCTCCCAAGAACTTGGTTTTATCTAGAGATACACCACCAGTCCTTTCTCAACCACCTCCTATTGAACCCATATTAACACCACAGCCTACTCCCATGTCCCCCCAATCAGTTCCAGAAGGAGAGTTTGTGAAAAAAAAGAGGCGACGGAAGCAAAAACTACAATCGCCCCAGCCTTCTTATGTGGCAGACACTAATGACAGCAAATCTGACTACAGCGATGTACTGGCAAAGCTTGCTTTTCTCAACCGACAGAGTCAAGGAGCAGTAAGAACCTCACCTCCTCGTTGCTGGACACCAACATTGCCAGAGTCAGTGCACCAAGCACCTGAAACTCATAATATCTCCCAATACCTTCATAGAGTTCAGGGCTATCGAAGAAGAGGAGGTCGTGGTGGAGGACCAGGCCGAAGAGGAGCTTGCAATAGCCACAATGCAGAACTATCACGCTGTTCATTCAGTGAGTTTTTTGAAGGTATTGGGAAGAAGAAAGCAAAACCAAGACCCACTGATCCTTTGAAACCACGAAAACGGAGACAGCCAAAGCCTGAACCAGACCCTAATGCTAAACCCAAACGCAAGAGAAGATCTCGAAAAAATGGTGCTCTGCTTGGTGACATGGGAGAAGAACCTAGTTACCAAGGTATGTCAGATTGGGTTGGTGAGGGTAAATCTTGTCCATGGGCATCTCCGCTTTCTAACAGTCAGTCGGGTAGTCGACCTTGCAGTTATCAAGGACCAGAGCGCACAGGTTTTTCTTCCTTGCACGATGGCTCGCCATCTCGTCCAGGTTATTATGGTGGAACAGGATCTATTACCCAGAGTGAAAGTGGGGGGCAGGACCGTCATGGACTTTTTACAGGCTACTTCCGATCTCTGTTGGACTCCGATGACTCCTCTGACCTTGTGGATTTTGCTTCTGTTGCACAGAGACAAGAAGCAAGAAAATCTGCATCTGCCTTCTCTGGGTCATCAGCCTCACCCAACCCAAGAGCACTCCAGTCATACCCCAATTCTCGGGGAGGAAAATCTAGCAACCCAGAATCACCATACCAAAGTTCAGCAGCCTCCAGGCAGCCATTCCCTCCAAACAGGGGAAATACAAATTATGGGACACTTTCCCAACAAGAATGCCGTGGATCTGATGCCTTTCACAAGCTGTTATCACGTTCTCCCAATTCCCAACATTCTGGAAACTTTGGCCAGTTTGGAGCCTTTCAAGCATCTACTGGTCAAAACCTACCTGGCCATGGAATTTTTGCACCAAACAAGCAGTACCCTGCTCCACCTGACTGCTTGGGTAATAAGGACTGCAGCTTTTCTTTCAGTGGTGGTGGTAATAGCCTCCCGTCATCACCGGGCAGCGCCCATAGTAGCACTAGCTTCAGCCAACATCAACAGATGCCGGCAGCAGGTTCAGGGTCTAATGTAGCTAAAAGTCCTTTTTTCAACACATCAGAGTTGCCACCATTCCCACCACTTAGGAGTGAAAGCCGTTCAGGAACCTCTTCACCTGCTGGTTACATGTTGCCTAAGGTGTCTGGTCCTATGTTTCCTGGTGAAAATAGCCGCACCTTTCCAGCATCAGTAGGAACAGGCCAATGGGGATTTCGACAAGGATATGGACAGTCTGACTGGGGCCCTGATAACTTTGGGCAACTTTATGGGCCTGGGTTTGACTGCCACATGACTGAATCCAATGTCATCTTGGACATAAGCAACTATACGCCACAAAAGGCCAAACAAAATACTGATAACATGTCAGAGTCATCCTCCGACAGTACGCAGTACACTCAACCTGGTGCAGGCTATCGCAGAGCCAACAGTGAGGCCTCATCTAGTGAAGGACAGTCTAGTCTATCCAGCCTTGAAAAATTGATGATGGATTGGAACGACACATCATCTGCACCAGGCTACAGCTGGAACCAAACTGTCCTTTTCCACCAAACGGCTAAACCTGGCAGAGGCCGCAGAAAGAAAACAGATATATTTGAGCCATCACCCCACCACCTCCTGGGCTTTTCTTCATCCTCTCCATCATCTTCTTCATCATCTGCTGCTGCTCCCCCATCTGGATTTCCCACCAAGAGAGGAGGAGGGCCCAGGGGCCCAAGGGGTGGGCGAGGTGGAAATTGTACAGCCAACAAGAAAGAGAGGGGTTCAGGCAAAGCTAAATTTTCCCCAAAGCCCCCAGCTCCACCACCATCCTCCTCAGTCAGCTCCCTCTTTCAGGACACCTCAGATTTAGGACTGGACTGCTATAGTGGAGATAGCAGCATGTCACCTCTGCCCTCCCACTCGCGGGCGTATGGGGTGGGTGAGAGGGAGCCTCCTTGTGATTTCTCTGGACCCTATTCCATGAACCCATCTACCCCTTCAGATGGCACATTTGGCTTCCAGAGTGACTCTCCTGGGCTGGGCCCTCCCTCCACAGAGCTTGAACCTAGTAAACACTTCTCCCATCTCCCTACGGTTGGCAACACAAACACTGCTGCCCCACATCCTCCACCACCCCCACCTGGATTGGTGTATGACCACCAGCTACAAGACTCTCCCTTTTCCCCTAACTGCTCCCCTACTCTTGAGTTGCGGCCAGGGGAGGGAAGAAAACTTGTACCCCCTCCCCACTCATCCTGTGATTCCCTGAAACACAGCCTGCCTCCCCACCTACCCTCTTGTAGGGAGCAACTTCCTCCACAACCCACAACGCACCACCGCTATGACCCTCCCAGCTGCAAGAATGCTGGCTACTGGTATCCACCCCGCAGTCCCCCTTATGATGGTAAGGGAGGATTACTTTCGGACTTCATGGGCAGGCGAGCAGAGGGTGTGTCCTGCCTGAGCCCTCATATCCCAAGCCCTAAAAGAGACAAAGAGACGCTGGACATGGTAAGGGGGCATCACAGAGCCTCATATCCTTGCCCCTTGATCAGTGATATTACCCATTCCCCTGTGCAGAGAGACTCCATGGTGCAGCTCCAGGATACCTATCGTTACCCAGCCTTTCCCCCCCAGGGTCCCCCAGTGCTTTCACCCCCCAACCTGAAGGGTGGTTTCTTGGGACCTGAGAACATACCAGAGGACAACTTCACAGTCACCTCCCTCTAGGGGGCGTGGCATGTCCAGAGTCATCAGGAGCAGCAGAGTCAAAGGGGTGAGGTGAGAAATAGGCTAAAATATGTTTTTGTAAATAAAGTCTGTTTGTTTTATTTGCTGTCTCTTGAGCTGTGTGCTCTCCAGTAAGTTCTCAGTTCGACTCCACAATGTTAAAAACTATCAATTTAATTTACAGAAAAATGTGATTGCAGTAAATTATACTTATTGCCCCTGAATAGAATAAATTGTGTATGTTTTGTGAAATTATCCAGCCGTCTTCTCAGTTTACCTGTCCTAGTCTGTCTTCAGTACTTTCAATTTTTTTTACACTCATCCATCATTTTTTGTTTTTAAATAAGGCATGTGATAGTTAAACCCACTGTCCGTTTTAGTTTTTTTTTGTGCCTTAATGGGGAGATTTTCCTTCGCTTCTTTGTTTGGTGACACAATAGAAAGTGCCAGGGAATCTTTCCAAAGTGAGGGCAAACATTCCTGGTGTTCCCATTTGGAAGATTTTCTCCCACCTCATGCTCTAGTGACAACTGTAACATTTTGAATCTCCAATCATTTTCTGTCCTGGTTACAGTAGACACCATGATAAATAGAAGGTAAATCTCCCCAGCTGGGACACCGACAACAATAAAAGACTGACCGTGATTCCAACCCTTCCTCGCTCCATCAAAACTATAAAAATTCTGGTGTTAGATGCACATTATAATAACATCCAGCACAAATATTTGCTCTTAACCTGGCCAAACATAGTTATTTGTAGGTAGGTTTAGGGTATAGCTGAGCATTTGCAATCTAAATGATTTGTTAGGCCCTCACATAGTTTTTTAAGAAGCCTGGGTTCACACCCAGGCGTATTGAATATGCGCGTTTGTCGCTCGTTTCGCATCACAAGTTTTTACCGCGATTCGAGACCAAAACGCCCCAAAGAAGTACATGTACTTCTTTGGGCGTAGGCCGTTTAGTAGCGCGTTCAGACGGGCTGAAATACGGAAAGGTGTGAACCATACCCATAGAAAACAGTGGGATTTTCAAGTTTGTACGTTTTGTAGAGCATTGAACGCGCAACAAAACGTAAAGGTGTGAACAGGGCAGAAGATTGTATAGAGATTGCACAAATGCATTGTAATGGGGTGTGATTCTACTAAGATATTTTTTGCAAATATCCTATGTTATCAAATGATGAGGTAAATGATTAAACATGATCATATAAAGTAACAAGATCATGGTTTATCTTGCGAGGGTACATGGCATTTGGTGCAAGTTTGTGAGGCAAGGAACTGAACTCTTGAAGCCACGCCTAAAAAAAAGAGGAAGGACCCATAACTAATATTGCCTGTGGTCTCCCAGCAGCTGATCTTTCCCTAATTAGTGACTTACCATGCCTCATTCTGCACTGTTTGTGTGGAGACATCTTGGAAGAGGCAAGAATATGTGCCCTTGTTAGAGTCTCCAGCAAGGAGAACAGTGAGCAGAATAGTAGTGCCATCACCAAATCTAAATTTGCAGAGACTAGTAGTCAGAGGCAGCAGACTGACACTACAATTATACAGCTCTGACTCTGTAGGCTCAGAAGTGACTGGGTACCCTCTCATACTAGAAAGTGTGCTGCTATTTTTTTTTAGGAGTAATTCCAGACAAAAGGTACATGCCTAAGGAAGACCCTAAAAATGTGCTCCTTAAGCACAGTTGGCATTGCTAGATGTTACCTATAATACAGTAAATGTTTATTTTTTAAAGAGGAACTTTACCCAGATCTTCAAAATAACACAGGCACGTTTAGTAATGGCAATCTACAAACACATACTTCTAGATAGCACAGGCTTTTTTTTTCTTTGCATTCCTTGTTTTTCTTTTCCTCCCCATTTTTCTAACAGTCCCTTTACTTCCTGCAACTCTGGCACATATGACTGGAACATGTGACGATGCACATCATCTCAGAGGAGGAAAATGCCTGGTGGTCTGCATTGATATATAATGATTATACAGCAATGCTGAATACCACCAACTATACAGGACTGCAAGTCCCAGCAATACATTATATTAAGTAGGGATGCACCTGGGCCAATACTGGCCATTTTCACATGCACTCGTACTCGTGAAAATGACACAATACTAAACGCAGATACCGACACTGGCGAAACTACCAGGGCTGCATCAGTCGCATTTGCGACCGGGCCCTGATGTTCCGCCAGTTTGGGGGGCCCGGAGAGACCAGAACACTGACATTGATTTGCCATGTGTTCCGGAGATCACACTGCGGCCGGGGGGGCGTACCTGCGTTGCCATTGACTTTAATGCAACAACACGCCCCCTCCCGCCCCAGAATGCAGTGAGGCGGCCGGGATGCGATCCAGTGCGTTCCAGCACGAATCGGGCCGGAACGCACTGGAACTGGTGTGAACTAGCCCTGAAAGTCATAACATACATAGAGGTGAATTTATCAAAACTGGAGCAGACAGAATCTGGAGCAGTTACCAATGGCAACCAATCAGCATCCACCTTTTAATTTTAAACCTTAACTGAACAAACTGAAGAGAGAAGCTGATTGCTTGTCATAGGCAACTGCTCCAGATACTTTTGCTTCAGTTTTGATAAATTCCCCTCATACTGCTTGAGTGTGTGTGTAGGGCAATGTAGTTGGATCTGTATATGCATTATAATTAATCAATTAAAAAAATGTTTATTAATCGAACAGGAAAATTTGTAATTGTTACCAGCCCTAAATTTTTTATGATCTTACAGTTTTGAAAACCTCTTATTAAAATATGCGTAGTGTCTGTATTTGTCCAGCATGGATAAAGAGCAAAGATGTGTACAATTAACTAAGGTGTGTGGGTTGTTGGAGCTGGCAGTCTAGTCTTTAGTATGGTAAATTTTATTGATGGGAGAGGTTGGAGGTATGACATGGCAAGCTTCTTTTCTAGTAACACAGGTGATGATGCAGCTTGCTTCTCCATGCTTTTTAATGCACAGTAAATCCTAACAGTCCTGAAAGAACTAATCGCCCTACCATTACTGGCCCCTACTGAAAGTACAAGTTGCTGGGCTACATCTGTATGCATTACTTCTGAGTCACAAACCTGGAACAAGCATGTTGAAAATGAAAGACAGAATTCCTGCTCTTCTACTTTATTCTGGATCAATGATTCAGAAAGTATTGCTTCAGAAAGAGACAGCATGACAGCCAGTTAGCAGCCAACACATTCATATATGGCAGTTGTCTTTTAAAGTGACACTAAACTCAGGAGTTAAATCTTAAAAATCCATTCAAGTACCTTAACTAATAACAAAAATGCAGCTTATTTGTGTATCACTCGGCTGTAGATCCTTAAATCATCTCTGAATTGGTGCCGACACTGTCCTTCCTTCTGGAGGGTGGCTAGTTTTGTTCCCCATGGTCCCTGTGTGTGTTGTAAAGTGGCCACCGGTCCAAGCTCACTCCTGTGATGGACTACAATCTCAATACAAATTAGTAAATTAAACGTGAGATTGTAGTCCATCACGGGAGTGAGCTTTAAGCTGTGGCTACTTTTTTGAATATGTGTGCATTCATTATTCTAAAAGGTGGACTTCGCCTTTATCAGAGTGGATTAGTTGTATTTTTATAAGTTGGAAGAATAAATAATCAAACAAATAAAGAGATTTTAGGATTATTGTTCAGAATTTCCTTTGATTTTACCATTGGATTTTGGAATTAATTGAATTTCTCGAATGAACGAAAACCATTTTACTGTTAGAATTTCCCCAAAAATTTGCATCTTGCGCCCCCGTCACTAATGTTGAACTCAATCAATGATTTGACCCCATTAACCCACCTTCTGGAGGGTGGCTACTTTTGTTCCCCATGGTCCCTGTGTGTGTTGTAAAGTAGGCGCCACTCAAAGCTCACTCCTGTGATGGACTACAATCTCCATACAAATTAGTAAACTATATGCGAGATTGTAGTCCATCACAGGAGCGAGCTTGGCGTGGTGGCTACTTTACAACAAACACAGGGACCATGGGGAACAAAAGTAGCCACCCTCCAGAAGGAAGGACAGTGTGATTTGAGGATCTACAGCGGAGTGATGCAAAAATTTGCCAAGTTTTTGTTAAAAGTTATGGTATTTAAATGCATTTTTATGGTTTAACTGCTGAGTTTAATGACACTTTAAGTCACCTTGAGATGTTTAGTATCTGTTTGGTCTAATAAAAAATATCAATAAAAGTGTTTTGTTTTATCTAGTCGATCAATGCAAAAAACCTGTTTCTTCTTAAATTCAAATCTGCCAGAGCAGCCATTCTTAACTACCTCCGGGCCGGCCGGGAGCTCTCTAGATCTGAGCGGGCATCTTTAGACGTCCGCTCAGACACGCCGCTGGGCGCACACGAGAGTGGGAAATGCCCGACATTTAAAAACAGGCAGCGATGCCTGTTAACATACATGCGATCGCTTGTATGGGGTAACGATCTGTTACACGAGCTCCCTCCTCTCCCCTGCAAGAATGCGGAAGTGTTGTATATTACATCACTTCCGCATTCTTGTGTCACTCTCCAGCTTCAGAAGCTGATGGAGCAGATCTCTGCTTCATCAGCTTCTTTTGGGGGGTCCTAGGTGACAGGGATCTTGGAGACCCCTGATGTCTCCATAAAGAGGACCTATCACATATTTTGCTATCACATAGGGGGGTTTTATTAGCCCCTGTATGTGATAGCAATAAAGTTTAGTGAAAAAAAGAAAATAGGGAAAAAAGTTCCCCCCCCCCAAAAGAAATTAACGTTACACATTAAAAAGAAAAAAAAAAAGAAAAAACAGTTTAAAGTCCCCACCCATACATACACGCATGCTAACATGCATCGGGGGCGCATATGCAAAAAAGACGATTGCGCCCATTACGCTGCACATGTTACATATCGCCGCGAACGTCTGAGTGAGAGCAATAATTCTAGGGCCATCAATCACTGATAACGCTAAACTGATGAGCGGTAAAAGCTTTTAAAGTGTCGCCTGTGACCAATTTTGGGTATGGTAGTTTTCTGCGATTTCGCATGTGCGCGCAATTTTAAAGCTTGACATATTTGGTGTTTATTTACCTGACGTGACCCCGACTTTTATATTTTACCAAAAAACTTTTTCCCCAAAATTTTCAGTAATTTTCCCAAATTATAGTAAAAAATAAAACCCGTAGTGGTGATTAAATACCACCAAAAGAAAGCTCTGTGTGTCCCCAAAAAATGGTATAAAATTAATTTCAGTACAGCGTTGCATGACGGAACAAAGTACTGCAACACTAAATACTGAAAAATGGCCTGGCCAGGAAGGGGGTCTAAACACCTGGTCTTCAAGCAGTTAAAGGAAACCAGCCTCGCCTCCCTAGCAGTGCACACCTACATTCACTCTGCAGTCGCTCAACTGCTGAGCAAAGAAAATCTCTATTACTTCCAGGTATGGAGGAGCATGTGACTCACTCCATGTGACTATAGTAGGCCAGTCACCAAGCACCAGATAACACAGTACTACTATGCTGACCAAAGTGCTATTTTTAAAGGTAAATTCTTAAAGCGTCAAGATACCATGATTACAAAGTTGCTGTTGGGCTGGAAGGAGTTGATAACTGGTTCGTACTGACAGTGATGTAAAGGAGTAACTTCTCCTCATGTTCATGCACTTGTAAAATTAACACTATGTATTGGGAATGAGGGGTGTCTTGCCTGAACCAAATGATAATCAGAGGGTTGCCATTCCCTCCTGTTGCACTGGTATAGTTCATATGTTTTTCCAGCTTGATTTTACCAGTAGCAATTATCAAAGGCGCTCTGCCACTTTTCAGTGGCCTACAGATGTTAACTGCCTTATCATGGAGCAACACTGCATGGCCTTAAGGCATGATACCGTGAGTTTTAATTTTTAACATTATGCTCTGTGTGGCTTTCAAAACCGGCATTGGGTCTGACATTACACGTGTTTTCCAGAAACAGCCCCACAAATGATGATTTTGTTTTTTAACGTTTCACACCATAGACCTACGCAGTTTTGCTGTGATGAGATGTGTGTTTCACACATGTTCTACATATGGTACCGTTGATTCCAATGGAAGTTGTATTTGCTCCAAACTGCCTCATACAAGCTGCAAAGAAGTTGTTTTTTTTTTTTGTAAGTGCCTCATACTAAAATACTTTGAAGTGAACTACAACTAAAGCTGGCAATACACTAAATGAGAGAAATCACTTGACTCCCATCCATGTTAACAAGGGTGGATGGACAAATCTTCCATTCCCAGTTTTAATGTTCTGAGAGTGGCACCCAAAGATGAACAGTGACTGCAGTCACTATTTGGCTAACTTTTCTTTTCTGGCTCATTTGATTCTTCAAAGTTTGTCAAGATAAGTGGTGTCCTGCAAGCACATCTCCCATGGGAAAGAATGGTGCCACATGTAAAATGCATGCAAAATGCATTTTACATTCCAAAATGGTATATTAACTTTCATGTTAAATCAAAAAATTTAGAATTCTAAGGTCTGCCACCTATTACCACTGTCAGGTACATACTTTTACTAGATGCAGACTGAGAATAAAGAGTAAAGATAGCGGGTTAGTATTTGTAATAATAAGATTGAGACTGGTGTAGCCAAACGTTGGAAGAAGATGGTGTTTGATTTAAATATGAACAATAATTTTGAGTGGACTGACCCTAATTATTTCATGTGACCTGAAGTGAAACAGTTTTATTAAAATTGAACTTTTTCATCTCTTCCACATTCATTTCATCCTAATAAAGGGGGGGGGGGAATTGCAGAAAGTTGGCCAATATTGCAATTGAAAATAACCAACTAAGCATTCATTCATAGTACAGAATAGGTCAATTATTGAACTGGCTTTTAGTTTAATATGTAGATTAGTTTTTCTCCATAATCTTTATGAAAGTTTATTGCTTTGTGTTAGTGTTTCCTGTTTGTAAAAGGGTGGGCCCTTCTTGGTTCCTGTAAAAGAAAACCATTTTATAAAGTTATCTGTTTTGAGGCAATGCTTGTTAGAATGTTTGTAATTTACAATAGCATATAACATAATTTATAGCATTTTTTGAGCTGGCCATTTGCAATATTCATGGCTGTCCAAATGATATGGCCTTATGAGAACAGAAATGTGCAAGGCATATAAGGGTATGGTTTCAAATGGTATTCATGTTCTACTGTTATAATTGAATTGTTTAAAGGAGTCATAGCTAACTGGCAGTCTGTGGATGTGCATACCAAGACTTTTTTTTTTTAACCTATCAATTTGCTTTTTTGAGGAAATCATTATTCTGGATCTGCAGCTAAACTACCTAACATTAATTGGTCAATCCTTTTAAAATGTTTTTCATTCAGTTGATGGGTTTATTCACTTCTCAGTTGCTGTGTTTCATGGACTCCAGCAGAACATTCTCCCCACTGGAGTTCCCAGCGCTGCCTGTCCACTTAGGCTTATATGAAGGCAATTGGGAAGGTCTTCATCTTTTATATTGTCTGAAAAATAAAATAAATTCATTGAGACTCTAGAAACATAGGTGAGGGAGACATGTAATTGGGCATGGAATTAAAAAGCAACAGTCAGAGGCATGCAAAAGAAAAGAAGCCAAAAAGTTCTCAAGTAAATTTAAAACTGGCAGCCGAATAGACATGCAGAAACACTTGTAAGGTAAAACTTTATAGTTCCGGATATGAATACAGTTTTCTAATGGAAATACCGGGCATTTTTCCTGGGCACCTCAACTGCGGCAGTAGGTACTGCCATGTTAACTGGCAGCAATTTATCTGGCAATGGATGTAGGCTGAGGTCTCGTATATTTATTTACAGTACATAAATTTGCATGTCTCAGAAAGCAGGGTCATGCGCTTCTTGTGCCAAGTAGTTTTAGGAATAATAGCATAATAGTTTGCAACGGAACTAGTTTTGGGAGATGGGTGAAGGGTCATCACACTTGATGCTATGGTCCCACAGGACAAGTGAATTCACCACCGCCTTATCAGAGTGGTAGGAAAGTCAATCGTCCAGCTTGATGTGCAAGACCGTATACAAACAGTGTAAATTTTTAAAAAGTTATTATGGGAATAGCGCAGATATGGAGTTTACTTTATTTTTGCTGTTAATCAGCAGTATTAGTGCTGATATTTTATTTCTAAAATAGGTTTGCCTTTACTTTATTATAGCCAGTTCACATCTCTCAATTTGCATCCAGTGTAAAAATGCATTCTAACTGCAGGAAAGCACCAGGACAGTTTTTTTTTTATTTTTTGCTGCTGCATTGGAAGTGCTTATAACAAGAAATTGCACTGCATAAATATACTTGTGACTTGTAATTTTGCTTGCATTTGTTTCCTCTCTGAAAGTTCTGCCCAGATTCTTGCCACACAAGAATTTTAGGGTGCAAAAAATCTTGCATGCACATGTGATTAGTGGTCTTTATAAACCCTGTTCAGTTTTTATTATTTCTGCATAAATGTGACCTAAAACGTGAACTGTTTTTTTTATGTATGTCCTAAAACTAAACAACCCAATTAAAGGAGTCTACAACATATTACTGGTTTACATACTGTATTATTGTTTTAAAACAATTTAGTTAACAAATTTGTGTATGGCAAAAGTATTTGAATCTTTTTTCGGGAAGGGCAGCAGTAACTGCACCTAAACCTTTTTGGTAACTGTTGATTAGCCCTGCACATCGGCTTGGAGAAATCTTTGTCCATTCTTCCTCACAGAGCTGCTATTAGGAATGTTGGTGAGCTTCTGTGCATGAACTGCCCACTTCAGGTTCTTCTGCAGTACTATATGATTAAAGGAGAACTATGGGGTCAGTGTTTTCCCCCATAGTTCTCCGGGTAACGGGAGGACACAAACTAGCGTCCTCCCTTTACCCTAAGCTCAGTATGCCGCGAGCTACAGCTCGCGGTATACTGAGACGCCGTAGTGGATTCCGACTTAGATGACTGGATCCGCCCAGCTGCGTGAGTGACAGCTGGCTCTGCCTATCTAGAGGCAGAGCCAGCTGTACCCGCCCCCTCCCCCGTCCGTTCCGCCAGTCCGCGCTGGGAGATCGGAGAGGGGAATCCATCCCCTCCCCCTGTCACAGCAGAGAGCCGTGACAGGATCGAGAGGCGAGCGAACCCGGTATGTGTTCGCTCACCTCCCGATCTACTGAGCCGACCTGTGACAGTCTCATTGTCACAGGTCGGCTAGAACTATGAGGTGAGTGAAAAGCACTCACCTCATAGTTCTCCTTTTAAGGACAGGACTTTGATTTGGCCCTCCCAAAACATTAATTTTCTTTTTCTCTACCTGTTCTTTGGTGGATGAAACTTGTGTGTTAATGGTCATTTTCTTGCTGCAGAACCTATTTCTTGAGCTCAAGTTCACAAGACTATACTATGGCATTTTCCAGCAGAATTTGCTGGAAATGTAGAACTTAGTTATCATTGTTGCATAAATGATCGAGGCAGCAAAGCAGTCCCAAACCATGCTACCACTTCTACCGTGTTTCACTGATGGAATAGGGTTCTTATAGGCTGGAATATATTTATAGTATTTTCTTTTTGACAAATACAATACTTTTCTTTCAGGCCAAAAGTCTATTTTTGGACTTATCCATAAACAGAACCTTGTTCCAGTAGCCTTCTGGCTAGTCAATGTGGTCTTTAGTAAACAGTGGATGGGTATAAATGTTCTTTTTACATATTAGTGGTTTTCTCCTTGCAACCCTGCCATGCACAATATTGGTCATTGTATTCCTGATGGACTCATGAACACTGGTAAGAGAGGCCTTTAGTTCCCTAGATATTAGTCTGCTGCTATTTGAGATCTCGGAGTATTAACCTTTTTGCAGCCGTCCCCATAAGTATTACGCCACGGCACTATTAGGATGTAAACAAACTTGTGGCTGCAATGTTTTGTTTACATATTGAAGAGCCGACTTCAGGCTCTGCAATAGAAGTGATCCAACTGACTGTAAGGCCGCCTGATCACTTCTATAAGCTGAAAGATTTACCCCCTCCCTCCACACACACAAACACGTGTTTCCCAGGCTCGCCCGTGCCCCCACGGGAGCCTGGGAAGTCCATGTTGACTGTCAGGATGGAGAGCACAGGGAAGACAAACACCTGATTCTCAATATTTCCTAGGAGCCATGAACCTGGAAGGGCACAGCTCTAAGCACTTCCAGGATCAGACCTGTCGGGTCCCGGCTCTTGTGGCCAGGAAAACTGATAGAGTACCGTCTGTACTTGATCTGGATTGGAGTAATGCAGAGGAGGCATTAGGGTCCCAAGAGATGTCAGCCGCCTTGTGACAACCATAAATTTGAAATAAAAAAGTGCTTAAAAACTGTTAAGTGTTCTAACATGCATGCACATACGAATACAAACAGGAGTATATGGCCATTACTGTTAAATCCAAACTGATGAGTTTTAAAGGGTCACCTGTGGAAAATTTTGTATAAGATTTGTCACTGTTTTGCAGCTGCACACAATTTTTAACCTTAATAGACTTCATATCTATTTACTTGAATCGGTATTTTATAAATAAATTGGAGATGTTATATTTGTGTACATTACTATAATTTGAGCATATTTATACTGAAATATATACAATTGTGGGGTTTTAAGTGTGTTTTTCATGTAAAATATGTACATATTTGCATCTGTGCAAGAAATAAATGTCTATCAGCAGAAGGGTAAAACTCTTTGCTCTTGGTGTGTTTGTTTGTAGATCATGTCTACGTTTCCTACATTATACATCTGCCTTACAGTAGACTGGTGGAGTCCAAACTCTTTAGAAAAGATTTTATAACCTTTTCCAAGCTGGTGTGCATCAATTGTGTTCCCAAGGTCAATGGCCCTGCAGACTCTCCCCACGCCCGAAGTACGATCAGCTGCACAAGAATGCGTGTTAATAAAATGCTCTGCATTACAATGTGTTGTAATCACAAAAAATTGTGCATGCACTATTTTTTGCAATCGCACTGGAACGCAGGGCATTTTACTACCACGTGTTCCTGTGTGGCCGATCGCACTGCAGGGCGTGAGGGGGGGGGCGTGTCTGCCGTGCCATTGACTTGAATGGCACTGCCACGGCCCCTCCCGCTCCAGAACGCAAGGAGACTGTATGTATGCGATCCCTTGCATTGCGGGCACGGGACATTCTGGTAAACGTGCGGGCTGGTGGAAACAGACCCTAAAACAGGATTTCAGGGCTAGTGACCAACTGATTCTGCAAGAAACAAACTTTTAAACATCAATGAGCAACATCCGTTGTAACTGATTTAGTCGGCATTTAAAATGTCTTAAAAGCATTTTGACTTTAACATCACGTTGAAGAACTCCAGGCATAATTTATTATTCTGGGGCTACCCCCAGCACTGCAAGGGTTAAGTGCTCGTTTTTGTCTAGGGACAAAAAGAACAAATATATACTCCCCTGAAACTTGGAGCCAGTCGACTGCTACTTCAGTCCCTGCCACCTGTCTCCTCCTCCGCTCCAGTGGTGAAACGTCCCTCAGTGTCCTCGCAATCCTGTACATGGTATAGGACGTGATGACCCCCAGGGCCTCTCCAGCGAGAACCCGGCCTTCCTCCGGAACCGAGCCATTTGGCTGGCCAATCAGGAAGCCGGGCGCCGTGTAATGACGCGACACCCTGCTTTCTGATTGGCCGGGAGGCCGGCTCCATGCTCCCTCGTCATGAGCATGAAGCCAGCTTCCCGGCCAATCAGAAAGCAGGGCGTTGCATCATTACACGGCGCCCGGCTTCCTGATTGGCCGGCCAGACAGCTCCGGCTGGGTACCAGAGGAAGGCCGCGTTCTCGCTGGAGAGGCCCCGGGGTTGACAGGCTGCACATACTAAGGCAAGAGGGGACTTTCTTTATCGGGAAGCCGGGTGGCGAGACTTTACACGCTTCCCGGCTAATCAGGAAGCCGGGTGGCGAGTCATTACACGCCACCTGGCTTCCTGAATAGGACTTCCTTTACTCGGTAATTGGTATCGGCGAGTACTGAAAAAAAATTATCGGTACCAAAATAGCGGTGTCGGTGCATCCCTAGTCTTAAGCACCTTGCTCTAGTTTTCCTGAAAATGAAACTGAAAATCTTTTTGCCACACTCAAATATGTAACTTTGGATAGTTTTACAAATAAATAATTGAACAATCAGTGTTTTTCACTCCTTTGTTTAACCCGTTAATGACCAGTGACGTCCATAGTACGTCGGGACTCTGTTTAAACTTATAAAGCTGACTGTCGCTTCTACAGGCCACATTTAAATTGACTTTTTGGGGTACTTAATTTTGTTGCTGTTTCATGGACGCACACAATTTTTAACCTGGGCATGTTGGGTATCTATTTACTCGTTTTAACCATTTTTTTTTAATTTTACTTACAAAAATGGGCATTTAAATGCATTTATCATTACATTTTGGGGTTTGATAAGGAGTTGCGCTAATATCGTGCAACATAAAAATTTGCAACTGTTATTCTATAGGGTCCTGGCTTTCAGAAAATATATGTTTGGGGGTTTTAAGTAATTTTTAAGGCCCAAAATGTGTATTTATAACATGTACACAAAAAAATTGAGAAAAAAGTCATGAAGGGGTTAGTTATGTTTTTATCTCTATTTAGGACTTGCCTGAAAAATTACGCTATTTATGCCAAAATCATCAAAATTAAAAAGGTTCACAAACTTTAACATATTACTGTACATACAATAATGCAATTTGGTCCTAAAACCTTAAAGTGTAACTAAAGACAAAAATGTAATTTATTGCAGTTTACCCGTCTTTTAAATTTTTGCTGGGAACTTGGGTGATACAAATTTGTCACACAAAAATCCTACTGCGGTTCTCCTGAAAATGATGATTTTTTTTTTTGTCTCTGGTGCTGATCTCTGGATTCGGCACATTCTAAAACACTGGCATGGATTAAAGGAGAACTATGGGGTCAGGGCTTTTCCCCATAGTTCTCCTTAGGGTAACGGGAGGACACAAATTAGGGTCCTCCCGTTACCCTAAGCTCAGTATACCGCAAGCTACAGCTCGCGGTATACAGAGACGCTGGAGCGGATCCCGACATCGATGTTGAGATCCGCCCAGCTGCATGAGTGACAGCTGGCTCTGCCTATCTAGAGGCAGAGCCAGCTGTACCCGCCCCCTCCCCGTCCGTTCCACCAGTCAGCGCTGGCGGAGCGGGGAGGGGGGAATCCAGCGCCTCCCCTGTCACGGCAGAGAGCCGTGGCAGGATCGAGAGGTGAGCAAACGCCAGTATATGTTCGCTCACCTCCCAATCTACTGAGCCGACCTGTGACAGTCTCATTGTCACAGGTCGGCTAGAACTATGAGGTGAGTGAAAAGCACTCACCTCATAGTTCTCCTTTAAGTATGTGGCCTGTAAAGTTATCATTTCTAATCTGCACCTGTTCTGGGGATTCAATGTAGATCAACATTGGAAGTTTCAATATTTTTCTTTTAAAGCTGAACTAGGGGTACCAATTTTTGTGTACTTACATTGGCCACTAACTACTACAGTGCTTTACAGCAATCTTCTGGGTTTTGTATTTTGGGGGATTTTTTGCAGCTTGCTGACCAGCTTCCCCTCTGCCATGAAAACACAGGGGGACATTTGCTTGACATCTTGGCCATTCAAAGAATGCCTAGCATTTTTATCAATGAATACAAGGCGTGCCATGATTGGACCAGGGGCTGGTTTTGACATTGCCGCCCCTCGTCCAATCAGGAAATGCCTTTCATATCTTTATTGAGCAAATTATATACACTGTCAAGGAGATGGCAAAGGTGTCTGAATTTGTACGTTCAGTAACAAGAGGAACCTAGTTTATTGGCAGTAACCTCCAACAAATGCTAATGGTTGGCCCATAACAGTCATTATGTAATGTCTTGCTTGAATTTCCATGCTTCGGATCTTGCCATGGTAGTCTTTAGCATGCTTGGGGCAGAGTATTTTTTTACTTTGAGAGAACTGGTTTGCTCTGTGGTAACCTTCCATGAACACACCATGGTCAGACTCATGGGCACACATTTTATCAAATGTAAGACATCCTTGTGTATTCTTAGCTGTCACCCCACAGCTTTGTCCATTATGGAGGAGTGTATTGCCACAGTCTTTGTTAGTTTTCAACTCCTGTGGAGAATGGCAACAATGCTAGATTTCTTCCGTTTGTAATCCTTCTATTTATTGTTGGAGTTAGACCTGAAAAAGAATCAAAAGTTTAAACTTCACCTGCTGCATGCTTGCTCTGGGAGAGTAACTAAAATTATTAAAGCCAGAGACAACCAGGCCTCTAGCATTTGCAGAAAGGAGTAACCAACGTCAGCATCTGTATTTCTCTTTCGGGACAGATTTTCTTTAAATTTGGTTTAAGATTAGGGGGATCAAGTTGTCAAAGTTTATCTGCATTCTGGTCTAGAGTTAGTGAATGAAAGTACTGAAGCCACACGGTTAGCATGGCAACCAGGCAGCTAGCTTTTGCACAAAAGCAAGTCAGTAGTGGCAACCTCACTCACTCTGAAAGGTTTCCTTTAACCATTTCGCTGCCAAGGACGTACGGCGTACGGAGCTACAAAAGTGCTTCCAGCTACTCTCCAGGCAGAGAAAATGACCCTTGCAGTGTGGCACCCGCAAGTCAAGGGTTAAATGATTATTAGGTCTAGGGGTAGAGAGATAAGGTGCAATCCTCACTCTCGCAGGCTGCGTCCATGCCGAGCAATTGGTCTCCCAAAGCTTCTTTTCTGATTGACGGTCACTCTGATGTCTTTAGGCACAATGGGGAAAACAATATTCCTGCATTGTACTCGAGGGGAGAGAGAGCCTGTCCACAGCCCAGAGCATTATAGAGAAAAGGATAACTCTGGAGCAAGGAGTAGGTGACTATTACATCTTATTCCTCTACCCCTGAACTTAACAAGCAGTTAACCCTTGCACTGAAGGGGTACCACAAAGATTTGTTTTACAGTAACCAGAGATCAGCTTTCCCTAAATCCAAAAACAATGGCTGCATTGGTTTTCTTTTTTCAGGCATCTTTCCCTAATTTTCACCTGGTGATCCTGCCTTTAATCCATTTCCTGTCCGAGGGTGACAATGCTTCTCTGTATATCTATAGAGAAGCAGGGTTGTCACCCTAGGCTGCTCTCCTGATTTGGACTTAAAGCACCCCTCCCCCTCATCTCGCTTACATTGGAAGGATGCATCCTGTAGTTCACAGAAGATAGCTGGGAAGGCTCATAAGATTGTTTGATATTAGTCTTTCGTGTACAAGTTACAAAGTAACAGTAATTCTGATATGGTCGACAGGTATTTTCTGCTGAAAATATACTTGGTCTGAAAAAAACTGAATGCAACTATTACAGCTAATGATTGGTAAGCTACAATATATTTTTATTTATCGCCCATTGAGGGACACAGGTATAGTAGAAAATCTGATAATTGGGTTATACTATTTAGGCCTTTAGGAGGTCTGCAAACTGGCAAAACAAAGCCAGGCCACTGTATAAACCTGCCATCAGCTGTCATGCCTGTCAAGACCCACAAGTATTTTTTTTCATTTTTCAATTTTTATTAGTATTCCTGATACTTTATGGATGCTTTTTTTTTTCTCTTTTAATTAAAATGTCTGACACGATTCCTCTATACAACAGCTATCCGGACCAGTTATCCTTGGTGTTACTATGGAGCCAAACTGTACCTGGACCGACTATATTGGCAGATTTGCCTGTATTGGGACCCTTGGGCACTGGGCTCTGATTGTGGAGCTCCCCAGACATCTACTGTACTGTTTTTTTGTTTTTTTGCCACAAAGTGCTTTACAGCTCCAAGGCTGACCAAGTCCCTGAAGACTCTTACTTATGCGTATGGCTCTGCAAGAGGCAAAAATTCTGAATAGGTGTATGATGGGCCTTGCATTCTACATTTATTGTTCATTCTAGACCCATACTAATTTAGAGCAATGGCACAGACTCTGTTGTGACTCAGTATCTGGATAGTATTTGTGATAGGAATACAGGAGCACAATCAATAATCAAATTCAAAGTTTTCACAGCTCTTACTGAGTCAGTCTGTGTCTTCTCAAACCTATGGTTGTGATGCAGATGTTTTAATGCCTATAGGTGCTGAAATCTATTTAGTATCCCATAATCAAGAGGACAGAGCCACTCATTGTATGGCTGTTCCTTATATCTATACAACACCTTAATGGGGTTTGTCTCTCTACCTCACTTTTAAGTGACTTCACAATGGGACTTTATCATCATTATATGTATCCTTGCATACTTCTATTTGCAGGGTAAGATTTGTGGTCTCCTACATACGTTGTCAAATAACTGCTCTCCCTGTGTTGCATGTGGGCACAGTCTAACCTGGTCTCCATTCTCTCACTCTGTATGTGGTGGGCATGAAGGTTTTCATATTGTTATGCAACTCCTCTAACTTCCTTATAATGTGTCTGTGCATGTGTACTTATCAGGCAGCCTATTCTCCAGTTTTTATGTTGCGATGCAGCTTTTGAGCTGATCCTGCATCTCTTTGTCTGTTTTTACTGCATAAGCAGTCAAGCTGCAGTTGTCTACCCACCTCTCACTTATACTGTTTATGTAACTAAGGGCACAACTATTCTTGATAAGAATTCCACCCTTTTTTTTCTCTCTGAGGTAATGGTTTAGCCTAAGGGACTGTGCTAGGGGCAGTGTCGCATGCATACTTCACTCCCTTGGGCCTCTAAGGAGTCTGCTACACTGCAGAACAGGATTGATGTCTCTTCCATTCTCCAGTCTTTCAACGCTGCCTGCATTTGGTGGATTCTTTACCTCTGGCCGCCTACTGCCTAGATTGTAAATATGCTGTTTCCCATTGCAGCTGTTTTCTTGCTCCCACTAATCGATACAACATGGTTGATATCCTGCGTCCAATCCTGATGATACAGGTGACCTCACTTCTCCCTCCCCTACTATTTCAAGGAGAACTTTTCTGGTTCTTCCAACGGACACCTACACTGGTCTAGATCCTAGGACCCCTATTACTATAGGTTTATCCTCTTCCAGCTTTTGCAGCTCCACTACCTGAGCCTGATACCCACTCTGGGTGTTCTAGGCCCCATATTTCTACAGATTTATTTATTTTTTGCACATTCTGCAGGTTTAATAGCATGTTCTGCTAGCAGTTTAGAAACATTGAGCAGCTCTACCCTCTTGGGTCCAATACCACTGTTTGCACCGCGGTGCCTGGTAAAGCTTGCGCCGGAGCCTTCACTGAGCAATAGGTTAAAAAAAACGGCACTCGCAAGGGGATCCGTCCATCCAGTATTTTATTTCTAAAAAGGCATAGCAGCAGCAAACTAATGCTTACATGTTTCAGCCCCCAAACTGGGCCTTAGTCGTGGCATACGACTAAGGCCCAGTTTGGGGGCTGAAACATGTAAGCATTTGTTTGCTCCTGCTATGCCTTTTTAGAAATAAAATACTGGATGAATGGATTCCCTTGCGAGTGTTGGTTTTACCTCATGTTCTGCTGGCAGTTCTTCTGTCTGCACACCAGCTACCTCTTCGTCAGAACTTAGTTCTTGCCCTGTTGTCTTTTCACCTTTTCAAGGTATCTGAAGACCCTATGATTTGGTTCTTGTGCTGAGACTAACCATCCTATATTTACCAATACCTTGTACAAGGAATCTCAAGTCTAGAGTTGCGCCCCTACATACTCTGCACCCCTGCAGTGTATACTTAGCCTCACTTCACCTAAGGAACTTCTTGACAGGCATACGACTAAGGCCCAGTTTGGGGGCTGAAACATGTAAGCATTTGTTTGCTCCTGCTATGCCTTTTTAGAAATAAAATACTGGATGAATGGATTCCCTTGCGAGTGTTGGTTTTACCTCATGTTCTGCTGGCAGTTCTTCTGTCTGCACACCAGCTACCTCTTCGTCAGAACTTAGTTCTTGCCCTGTTGTCTTTTCACCTTTTCAAGGTATCTGAAGACCCTATGATTTGGTTCTTGTGCTGAGACTAACCATCCTATATTTACCAATACCTTGTACAAGGAATCTCAAGTCTAGAGTTGCGCCCCTACATACTCTGCACCCCTGCAGTGTATACTTAGCCTCACTTCACCTAAGGAACTTCTTGACCTACCAGTTGACTCAGTTTTACTGATAGATGCATTACCTCATCTAGTGTTTCCTTTTCTATCCATAATTGGTTACAAAAACTCTTCTGATAACCTCTTCTGTTGACTTCTCCGAATCGGTTCTTGGGTTTTCACCCCCATGAAAGTGAATCCTTGTAATGAAATTGTACTATTGGATTTTCTCTCCTTTTAAAAATATACCTAAACCCTTCTCGCTTCCTCCTTTTGGGGTTCATCGAATGGCATTTTCCCTTGATATCGCTTACTCTTGTTCTGTGTCCACTTATGTTGGAAAGCTTGGCTTTCCGACCACTGGTTGGTTGGTTTCTTTAAGTAAACTGTAATTCTGTTTACCCCTTGTGGGTAATATCTATTGCAGATGTTTTTTTCTTTAACCCCTTAGTGACTAGCGATGTCCACAGTAGGTCACTGGCACCGGGCCCATTTAAACAGACTCCCAGCGGCTAAAGATGCCTGGACTCTGTTTACAATTGTAAAGCAGACTGTCGACTTTACAATAGAAGCGATCTGGCGACTCAGCTGTCGCCAGATCGCTTCTCTGGGCTGTTGAACGGGCCCAGAGAATTTCTACATTTATTAAATGAAATAAATGTAGAAATGAAAAAAAATTTAAAGTGACATTAAACCCTCAGATTTTTTAACACAAAACAATAGTGTAATGTGTGCCTTACTGTAATCCATGGTTGTTTCCCTTCTCTTTGCTGCTCTTCCTTTTAAATTTGTATCTGTTCTCATGCTGGGCAGAATGTCTGTTTTGCAGCAGACTGCCTTGTCTCAGGAACGGATACACGGTGTCTGTGTATACGTTTGTATATGCTTGTAACCTGAGCCAGCACTACAGGAAGAGGCCCTGAGCTGGAAAGGGAAGTTCTCCCCCAGCATGAGAAGACATGAGGATTTAAAAGGAAGAGCAGCAAAGAGAAGGGAAACAACCATGGATTACAGTAAGACACACATTACAGTATTGGTTTATGTTAAAAAATCTGAGGGTTTAATGTCACTTTAAGTCCTTTTATGTTGGTGCATTAAAGTGCGTTTTTCACAAAATTTTGGGGTTTGATACATTGCACTAATATCGTGCAACATACATTTGCAACGGCCACCATTTTATTCTACAGGGTCTTGGCTTTCAGAAAATATATAATATGTGTGGGGGTTTGAAGTAATTTTCAGGCCTAAAATGTGGATTATAACATGGGTACAAAAAAGGCCTCGGTCACTAAGGGGTTAATTACCTAGCTCTATTACCTTCTGATACAATCCTCAGCTCCCTTCCTCTTTTTCTTACAGGTTCTGGCCTAAGGAATTTTAGGGTTTCCCCCTGTCATGCCAATTGTTTTATACATACACTTACCACTTTAGGGTGTTTGGACAGGCTCCATTTTTCCATCCTTCAGTTGGTTTACCACCAGCCCACTTCCTGTTTTTCCGGAAATTGATCATCTCTTTACCCTTCTCCTCTTTAGTGCTCTAGGGGAATACTTGAAAGTCTTTCACAGCTTTCTGTTCCATTCAATCCTTTCTTGTCACAGATCTCCATTCCTGGAGATCTTAGGAACCCAGGTTTTACTTTGCAAAAAGAAAACCTTATAAATTGCTCTCGCAAAATGTATTCATGGCATTTTTTGTTTTGTGTTACGCATTTTTATAACCATGATGCAAAAAAGAAGTCACTGTAGTTGTATAAATGTTAAATCTTGCACAGAGTAAAATCTTCTTTCATAGTTTGCACAATTGCATTGCACAATTTGTTGAGTGTGAGGTGCCGTGGTATCTACTGTGTATGCACAGTACAGGGTGATTTTTTTATATGCTGTAACTGTTTCCATGGAAACAGTTAACACTGGTTATTTCAAGAATCAAGACTTGTAAACAAACAATAGGCTTCCATAGGGTTATATAATAATCACAAGTCATTTTATTTCTTTTACCTCTGATATTTGAAGAGCAACAAACACTCCCTACATTAGTAATAAGTTTAAAAATATTAACATATTTTTTATCTTTTAATTCCTATATGTGCTATTCTTAACATTTATTATTTTTAAGATAGAAAAGCACGTACCGTATTTAGGTTACCCAGCCTTCATATATTGAGAATTAGGCAAGCCCTACATGGCTGACTACAATTGCTAGTTTGCTAGAAATGCAAATTTCTTTACTTTTGTATTGAAATAAATAAATTACAAATCACATAATTTCCACTTGTAAAGCTTTAATAAAATTTTACTGTAGGTGGCAAATTAGCACCACATTTTTTTTGGTGTCCTGGCAGTTTTTAGGAAAGGTAAAGTATGCATGCTATTATTAATTAGTTTTGTTTTTTTTAATGGTTTTGCACATATATTTAATAAGAGCAATTGCAGAATACACAAGTATATTTTGGGCTGATTTCCTAACTAACACACACACCTACACACACACCTACACACACACCTACACACACACCTACACACACACCTACACACACACACCTACACACACACACCTACACACACACACCTACACACACACACCTACCTTTTAACCCTGACCCATTGAGGCATGGACTACACTGGACCTCTAAAGGTATGCTGTGCACCAAGCCGTCAGTAGCAGATCCTTTAAGTCCTGTAAGTTGCAAGGTGGGGCCTGCCATGGATCGGACTCGTTTTTCCAGCACATCCCACAGATGCTTAATTGGATTGAGGTCTGGAGAATTTAGAGGCCAAATCAACACCTCAAACTCGTGTTTCCCAAACCATTCTTGAACCATTTTTACAGTCTGGCAGTGTGCATTATGCTGCTGAAAGAGGCCAATGCCATTTTGGGAATACCACAATTTCAACCATGAAAGGTTGAAATTGGTCAGCAACCGCATTTAGGTAGGCAATACGTGTCAAAGTAAAATCCACATGAATGGCAGGACCCAAGGTTTCCCAGCAGGACATTGTCCAAAGCATAACTCTACTTCCACGGGCTTGCCTTCTTCCTGTAGTGCATCCTAGTGCCATCTCTTCTACAGGTAAGCAACACACATGGACATGGCCATCCACATGATGTAAAAGAAAACATGATTCCTCAGACCAGGTCACCTTCTTCCATTTTTCCGTAGTTTATTTCTGATGCTCACATGCCCATTGTAGGCACTTTTGTCGGTGCACTATGTGTTCAGACACCTTTCTATCGGAACCAGCATTAACTTTTTCAGCAATATGAGCTACAGTAGCTCTTCTATTGGATTGGACTACATGGGACAGCCTTTGCTCCCCACATGCATCAATGAGCCTTGGCTGCCCATGACTCTGTAGCCAGTTCACCGGTTTTCCTTCCTTTAACCACTTTTGGTAGGTCCTGACCACTGCAGACCAGTTACATCCCACAAGAGCTGCAGTTTTGAAGTTGCTCTGACCCAGTTGTCTAGCCTTCACAATTTAGCCCTTGTCAAAGTCGCTCACATCCTTGCGCTTGCCCATTTTTTTTTCTGCTTCCAACACATCCAATTCAGGGACAAAATGTTAACTTGCTGCCTAATATATTGTCACAAAATAATCAATGTTATTCATTTCACCTCTCAGTGATCCTAATTTTATGTCTGATCGGTGTGTATATAATACATACACTCCCAATCTATACACTTGTGCTGCTTAGCTTAATAACCAGTATTTCCATGTCCTTTGCAATCTTTGTTTTCCCAGACTGTTTCCATTCAATGCTATTCCCCCTAGTTTTTGTGTATAACCCTATGATTTTCAAAATGTACGAACTTTCTCCTCTGAGTGATTTAGCAAAGGGCTTAATGGTCTATGGCTACAGCCAAGCTTTTCGTCCTCCTTAACCACTTGCTATCCAGAGCAATTTCTTACTATTTGCACACGCACAAAATCAGAGTTTTTGGCTAGAAAACAGCTTAAAACCCCTGAACAATTATATATTTTTTGAAAGCAGAGACCCTGTAGAATAATAAAATGCTAGTTGCAATTTTTTATGCTGCATGGTATTTGTGCAAATGTTTATCAAAAGAGTATTTTTAAGAATAGAATACACTCAAATGAAATTTAGTGCAGAGGAACAGAATGATATACCCAATTTGTTTGAAGATATAAAAGATGAGGTCACGTCAGGTAAATTGATACCAAGCATGTCAAGCCTTAAAATTGCATGCTCCTGTGAAACCCTATAATACCCTAAATTTCCCATAGGTGACACTTTGAAAGCTTTCACTGCTCATCAGTTTAGTGTTCAAAGTGATTGATGGCCCTAGAACTATTGCTCGCACTCAGACATTAACGGCAATATGTAATGTGTGGCACAGTTTTAGTGTTTGCACGTAGATGGACCTGACTTGTGTTTGCATTTGTACGTGCGTGTATATGGGGGCGGGGGCCTTTTAAAAAAAAAAAAAAGGTTTTTGCATTTTTTGTTGTTACTTTAATTTTTTATTATTTTTAACACTTAACTTTATTGCTATCATATAGGGGGCTAATACATCACTTCTGTGTCCAGTGATTGGAGGAGAGAAGCTTGCTGATGTCCCTCCGATCGATGCAGGGAGACCCTAGGGCAGGTGTCAGCAACCTGCGGCTCTGGAGCCGCATGTGGCTCTTTCATCCCTCTGCTGTGGCTCCCTGTCCAGGGGCGGAACTACCCCCAGGGGCCTCGGGGCCTGAGGCTGTGGGAAGACCCAGTGAGGTCCGGTCCTGGGCACCCCCCTGATGGAATATGCTGCAGTCGAGGGGCCCGCACCGCTGATGGGCTTCTCAGTAAGGGGGCGTGTCTTATGACTCACCTCCTCTCCCGGCCGTGTCCGTAGTAACAGGCGGCGAGAGAAGTGAAGTGTGTGTCACATGCCCCTCCCCCTGCAGTGCACACCGTCTGGCTGGGATGCTGGCTGTGAGGCTCAGCAAGTGAGTCTGAATGAGGGAGGGCGGGGGAGAGTGCATTACTAAGCGCAGAGTCCAGTGCGTTACCAAGCCCACATACCTATATACATGCTATACATAGAATAAAAGTAAAAAACGATATATACAATGTTATCTTCATTTTAGATGTCAAAAGGGTTTTGTGGCTCCCGGTGTTCTCTTTTTTGTGGGAAACGGGTACAAATGACTCTTTGAGTGTTTAAGGTTGCTGACCCATGCCCTAGGGGACAGTGAAGAGCTGAAGAGCCATCACCAGCTGTTTACAACAGTACCAAGTACTCGGCTGCAGCCGCAGCTGTGTTCTTGGCATAACTGCTTCAAGGGCCCTCCGTATATATAAGGCAACCCGCCTGAAGTGGTTAATGTGTATATAAACTGAAAACCAAATAATACAATTCCTATTGCAGGGGATGCCAGAAATTTGGTTTCAGCCTTTGTGCAGATTTTTGTGAAAAGCAGTGAGCCAACTATAAGCAGGAGATATGATTTTTTGGAGAGAATGATAACCATGCAGAAAATTGAAGTGTACATTTTCCTTTTCATCCTTCAGGACAGTTCAATTGGAAGGTTGTGCCCCTCCTCCTACAGGAAACTGGTGACGTACTGAAGGGGATGGAGTGTGGCCTGCGCACCAGCCTCCTGTCACTTCTGTGTGCCAGACGGGTGGGTCTCGACCTGTTGCAGGCATGCGCGTTAGACACCACACTCTTCTGACCAGAAGCAGCTGCCCAACCCTCCGGACCTCTGCTCCAAGGAAGGTCGGCACCTCTATGGGAGGATCTATGGATACCTTCAAGCCTTAAGCTTCTACCGTTTACAGTGCCGGCTCTGCCAGAAGTGTGCATGTTTCTCTGCTGGCAAGTGGTAGGGGGTTCCTCTTGGGCTATGTCCATATTTTGACATCCCTTCTCCTCTACCCCCCTGTATCACACTTTGCTTATCCCTGGGTTCATGTCTCCTTCCAGGCTATGGTTATGCACAAACTGGCTGGGTTTAAGCCCAGCCAGTTTTGGACAAAAAAATGGGTTCTTAGATGGCATCCCCATATGGGAATATCACTGGTCCATTCCAACTCGTTCATTTTTCGTGTAATTATAATACTGTAATGCACCTATGACAGTATCACCCTGAAACGTCTGATCTCGGAGGCTAAGATATGCTTGGACATTGTTAGTCCTTGGAAGGGATACCGCTTGGGAATTCTAGTTGCTACCCCTCCAGTTACCCCTTCAATTAAAGTGTCTTCGATGTCCAGCAAGCTACTTTTCTAGGAACCGTTTGGTGTTGGGGGGTTTACTCTACGCCAGGAGTAGTTGAAGGTTTTTCTGGCTTTCCCTCTGGCTCAGAAATGTATCTAAGCAGGGGGTAAGGGCCCCAATGCCATCGATGCCCAACCCCCCTCCCCCGTGCAGGGAGGACCCGCTGAGTGAAGCAGCCATGGCTGAAAAGTTAAGTACTCTGACTGCCTTTGGAGCCATGGGGGACTTCCTCACAAGCGTGGGTTCGCATTCACTGGTGAAGGAGCCATCATTTGGAGGTTAAACACTCTGTCGCCCAGTGTAGCCATGGGAGACTTCCTGAAGACATAGGGTCTCTTCCTCATGTTGGTTCCTTATGACCTTGGACAAATCACTTCATTACACTGTGTCCCATCTTATATGGCCCAGAAGTGTCTGGTTTCCTCATCTACCTCTTTCTCCTCTAAAAGGGAGGGGCAAGAGGTAGCTGTGTGTTGATGAATTGTTTGAGAACGTGATGGTTGAGTGGTTAGGTTGAGGTGGGATAGGCTTCCCTGAAGAGATGAGTCTTAAGAAATTGCCTAAAGGCAGTCTAACTAGAAGGGTAAGTATTTATTTCCTTTAAGCCCTTTAGGGTGTCCCCTCTAGCTTTTGCCTCCCCTCTCTGGACTTTGCTTCCGAGGATTCTCAAGTAGGTCAAAGTGGGCCAACACAAAAGATTTCTCATCACCCCATACTGGCCGTGAAGGTCATGGTTCTCATATCGCCTAGACATGACTTCAGTAGGACCTCTCCTGTTAACTATCAGGTCAGTACTTCTACCTCCACACAAGGTTTTCCACCTGCATTGATAAGATCTTATCAGCATGTTCACTGTATGGGACATTCTCTAGAGCTTATGATTTATTCTACCAGGTGATGGACACTCTCCGAGTGGTGTTCTGACCCCTAAGGCTTTTTATTCCTTAATATGATGGAAATAGGTTAGGCGTGGCCGAGAATCCGAGTACCGGTCTTTACCCTCAGTCTTGGACTTTATTCTAGCAGGCACTGACTTAGTGCTTTGTACTCAATTTAGTTCAGGTCGCTGCCTTATCTGCTTCCCTTGTTTGCAGGCTAGCAACTGACCTGCTGGTGGTGAGATTGGACAAACTGTAGGCAGGCTGATGCCTCACATAAGGAGTATTTCACCAAAGTGGAATCTTTATATGATCCTTTCCGTTGGGAATCTTCCTTCACAGTTCTGTAGGACCAGTTAATTCTTTGAACAGATCTGGGTTTTTTTTTCTTTCTTAAGCTGTCTCTTATTACCATTGAAAGCTAGAGATTATTTTCCCATTCGGCTGTCAATAGGCATCCAGTTCTAGGGAGAGTAGTTTGTACCGTTAGATGTAGTAGTTGTATTCTACATTGTAGAGGTCACTATAGACATACGTAAGCCCTAGGCTCTCTTTGTCCTTTTTCTAAGATAAAAGTAAGTTGCAGGGCTTCCAGGTCTTCCATTACCAGATAGATCTAGTAGGCCAGGGCTCAAAATTTCAAGTCCTGAGCTACTAGCCAGGCCTTAAGAGTTACTCGCCACCAGTTGCCCCACCTAACCCCAACCCTGCCTCGGCCTTAACTCCGCCCCTAAACCCACCCTCTTAAATTATCTTATGAAATTACACTTTTAAATGTTGAAGGCAGAATAAAGTTACAAAAATAAATATTAACAACAACAATATTAAGATAAAGCAATGTAAACATTGCGGCCCTCCACATCCCCACATATAAAATAAATACCCTCCCCCCTGTTCTCTGCCTCCCCCCATATAAAATAATACCCCACCGTTCTCTGCCCCCC
>NW_017306488.1:1612597-1613164 GCF_000935625.1 Nanorana parkeri
CCCCCCCGTTGCCTCCCCCTTCCCAGCCCACATCAAATAAAAGAGCCCCCTCACCTGCTTGCCGTTATGCAGGGAGTAGGCACGAATCTGATCCCTCGTGATTAAGTCAGGTACAGACCGGGATCGCGTACCTGACTATGAGAGCAGCCGCTCTTTGCTGTCCTGTCCTGGCTCCGTTCCTTTTCGGCCGGAGCTCTGCAGTTCTGAGCTCCGTTCTCTGCCGTAAGGTCTGCAGACCTTACTAATACATCCTTGCGACCGGGGCTCAGAACTGTCAGAGCTCCTGTGATCGATCGAAAGTAACGGAGCCAGGACAGGACGGCAAGAAGCGGCTGCTCTCATAGTCAGGTACGCGATCCGTGACCGCGTGCCTGACTGAATTTCCACTCGCCCTCTCTTTATTTCCACTCGCCAAATGCGAGCTGGCGAGTGGAAATTTTGAGCCCTGTAGTAGGCTATTGTAGAATCTTTTTTGTGAAGGCCAGGTACACCCTCTCCACATCTCCAGCCACCACCTGGTTGAATGCTTCCACCTTTTGTCTGAGTCAAGCATTGCTGGGTGAACTT
>NW_017306488.1:1615504-1629406 GCF_000935625.1 Nanorana parkeri
ATATGTATGTATATATAATTTAGGATCCACAGCAGTTGTTGGTCACAAGGAGGCTGGGTAGCTTATTGCCTTCCAGATGCTTCTTGGGTGTTTTTTTGATAGCTGGCTTTCTCCCTTTATTCCAGGACCTCCTTAGCATCACAAATTATTTTTCTATTTCTCTGCATCCTTTGACTCCCTCTGGCCATGTTTATTCTTCTGATGTTTGCACTCTGGAGGTGTTTACATAATCATCCATAAAGGAGTTAAATATCAGTAGTTATGAGTAAGTGTCTGAAAGAGATTTTTTTTTTTAGGATCAACATCACTTTATTATAATGGTACAAAACGTAATATGTTGTAGCTTACCCGTTCTTAGATGTGGTGGTTGCATTCATTTTCTTTTGTTTATATTTTCCTTTATTTTTTGACCTGGTGATTCTGCCAGTTGCACACTTTCACTCTTAGGTTAACAGGACAGGGCTATTGGAAACTCCCCCTGTTCTTTTGTATGTAACCTAGGTGGATGGGGTCATGTAGACCTCAGAACAGTATAACCGATAACCTTGCAGCACAGTCAGACATCACAGAAAGTTATCAGCTGACAAGACTTCTGGCAGGGTCAACAGGTTTTGTATGTATCAAACAGATATAATAAAATGTTTTCATCTGTATATTTAACAGACCAAAAGGTTGCAAATAAGATGTTCATTGTTTGGGTTTACAAATATTTTAACTCCGCTTTTCTCAACCAGGGTTCCATGGAACCCTAGAATTCTTCCAGATGTTGCTAGGGGTTCCTTGAGCAAAGAGCAATTTATGCCACTTGAATATATAAGCACTGACACCAATGATTGATCTAGATAATCTATAAGGAGACTTTCTTTTCACTGATCAGCAAAATAAGGGGACCCTATACTAATCACCAGTGTTAGATGGTACTTTCTACTGGCCACTAATGAAAGGGAACATTGCACTTTACACAAGTAAAAGAGGATATTTCTCCACTGACCACCAATGTGAGGGAACATTACAACTATCACTGCATTTCTTTTCTGGCCGTCATATTTATTTCATTATTACTGCAAATAATTTTGTTGTATTTTTTTATTTCCCAACTTACTGTGCACACTAATGTACTCTGTAGATATAGTATTATCAGGGGTTCGCTGAGACCTGAAAGTTGTTTTAAAGGTTCCTCTGTGGTAAAAATTTAATTAGTGCAAAAATCAGGAAGAAAATGGGTTGCAGAGTTTCACGGAATGCAGTGTTTTATGGCAGATCTTTTCCTTTGACTCTAACCAGAAGGGACAGAAAATATAAATAGAGGAAGTCTGATGACTTATCCCATAAGATGCATGTGAAAGGCAGGGCTGTCCTTGGCACATAGTGACCATAAAGCGCTGTTATAAATATATGGGTTTTTTTCTGCACACTCTTGTTGCATTTATTTATATAATCTAGTCCCACCCATGCGACTGTGCAAGTTTAATTTTAGGCCATTTTGGTGTTTGTTTTTGGGGGGTTTTGTTTTTAAATCTACTGATGAGTTTTTTTATTGAAATCAATGCCTGTTGATGCACTTTGCATTGCATGTGAACATGCATTCATTAAAAGAACTTGTATTTCGGGAGCACACTCTGTGTCCAATGCTTGATGCCAGGATGAAACTTCCTTGGGCAATTCAGAGGAGCTTTAAAGGGGTTCCAAACCCTCCGTTTTTTTTTGCTTATATCTACTGCTAGCATGCAGTAGATATAGGCAAGAAGTGTAAAAAAAAAAAAAAACCGTTTAAAATCATTTGAAACTTACCTCGTTATCGCCGCTCGCTCCCGCGCCGAGAATCAGGAACTGCTCGTACAGCCGCAAAGGATCTTGGGGCGGGCGCATGCGCAGTTCCGATTCTCGGCCGGGAGACGAGCAGAGACGCAAGGTAAGTCTATGGACGCGTGCACCCGCCTGCAGACACCGCTGGATCGGAGAGACAGAGCAGTCAGCGCTGGATCGGAGTGACGTCACACCGCTGGAGGGACAGATGAAAACATGGGGAAAGAAGAGGAAGATCGGAAAAAGAGACATCATTTATGGTAAGTGCTAACATTTGCTTGGGGGGGGGGGGGGGGGGAGGGAAAAAATGTTTTGCCTTTTAATGTCACTTTAAGCATGCAAAAACAGTACATTCACACACAGGTCTATGTCCGTATTTAAAAGTTATTAAAGGAGAACTATGGGGTAAGTGTTTTTCCTCATATTTCTCAGGGTCACAGGAGGACATAAACTAGCGTAATCCCGTGACCCAAAGCTCAGTATACAGCGAGCTACACCTCGCGGTATACTGAGACCGCCGCAGCTGGGACTGATCCCAACATTACTGTCGAGATCCACCGAGCTGCGTGATCGACAGCTGGCTCTGCCTATCTAGAGGCAGAGCCAGCTGTACCCGCCCCCTCCCCCGTTCGTTCCTCCAGTCAGAGCTGGAGGATCGGAGGGGGGGAATCCCTGCAGGGAGCCGTGAGTGACCGTCGGCTCTCTGCAGGGATATGATTGAGAAGTGAGTGAGAAATGGCATGTGTTTGCTCACTTCCCGATCTATTGAGCTGACCTGTGACAGTTTCATTGTCGCACATCGGCTCGAACTATGAGGTTGAGGGAATCCTTTTAAACATGGCACCACAACCAAAACAAAAACGCCTCCTTCCGCCTCCTTCCAAAAAAAAAATGCTTTTAAAAACCAGACTGATGCATATGAATAATTACCGTATACATGATAATTTATACTCCCGAGTGAGCCCATGGGAATGAAAACGATCCAGTTTTTTTGTAATCCAAAAAGCTTCCCTTTTCAATAATATTTCCCTATTACTCCCATGTCTTAACCACACAATCAATTCAATCACTTGGAACCACAATTGACAAACTGCTGCTCTACTAATGAAATGGCAGATTTATGTGCAGAAATCCTTTTACTCTTTGGGTTGTCTCCCCTATATACAATAAACCGTACAGACATCGCACACAGTAGACCACATATTCCTAATTACATGTAAAACAGATGCCCCTCCAAGGATGATAGAACTTATCCCCATAATAACACTATTACATTGTGCACATTAAAGACAGAAACTTACCTTTTCCCCTGCCAGGTAATGAAGCGCTGTTTATTCACTTTACTTAAACCAATATCTGCGCTTTAACTAATCTGTCCTTTGGTTGTGCTGTGTGCAGTTTGCACCTAGCTTGTCAAAAGGGCTAGACATGGTCCAAAATGTTGCTATGTGAATTGGGAGCTTCGCTGTTTTTTACTGCTATGCTTCTGTAATAAAGCGAGTCTTTCAAGTGAACAGAGACCTGTGTGCGAATACTATTGGCATGCTTGAAGTTCCTCCAAATTGCCGAAGGAGGTTTCATCCTGGCACCAGGCAGTGGGTGAGGTGTGTGCTTCTGAAGTGCAAGTTTTTTTGATGATGGCATTAAAAGCTGCCCCTGATTTTGGATGAGTAATTTAATCACTCTGAAGAAGATGTAATAAGAATAATGAGTAATGTGGCTGGCAGTATTGATTCTTAAGTGCACAAGGTGCACAGATGAATGAGAAATCATTGTACACGTTACAGAAGACTTGAATTACTTTGGACTTGCATGCCAGGACATTGGCAGAGTATTGGATGCAACGTGGTCTAAGATCTCATGTTAGTCCTTTGATGTTCCCTGAGGATGAGAACTTTTGTAAGCTGGGAGAGAATTTGGAATAAGGCCTCTCTGGATGCAATGCTTTTAGAAGGAATTGATTGACTTGGATAAGGAAGTTGCTGAATCCATAGATCAGCTATAAAAATCGTCGGGTCTGGAAAAACGGCAGGATATGTATACACAGATTTTAGGTATGCTAGAAAGCCACCGTGCCACGAAGTCCAAATTCCAGAGGGATGCAGCAGACTATACCATAGCTATGTGTATTGCTGGCAATGCTCCCAGTTCTGTAATGGTCAATGTGTGATATAGGAGTCTTTGGTGGGAGAAAAACCTTTAAGGCTCCAAATCAGGGAGCCCAACTGAGCACACACATACGGATTTTTTGGAGTCCGAAACTGCCCCATGTGGGTAGTCAGTTATGAATATTTCATTGAGAGCATACATTGACTTCAGCAATGGATTTTTTTAAATAGTAAAGTGGTCCCCCTTTAGTTATAAAAGTGACTGTTTTAAGTTGACAGGGTACAGACTTGTCTTTCATTTAAAACTCCCACTCATCTGGTTTATAGACCGATTTGTTGCAGTAATGAAGGATGTGGAAGATTTGACTGTGAACCTTAGAAAAGGAAAAGGTCAGAGGATTGGGTAGAAATGTAAATGATATACCAAGCTCATCATGTACTAATGAATTGAGAGTTTTATATTATTCAGAAATATGTTATGGTTTCTTATACCTCTACTTATTGTAGATACAGAGATCCTGTCATTCAAAGAAATAGCCAGATTGGTCCAGAAAGCCCCGGTGGAAGTATAATAGAAGAAAGATTAGCTTACGTTTTATGGTTCCCAGTTACTCCTGTACTATATACATTGCCTAAAATTCATAAGAACTCAGTGCACCCTATTGGGTGCCAGATCATCCTGGGAGAGGACTTTGTGTTTGGTCCCTTATCTCAATGTCTAGATGCTATTCTCAGATCCTGCCTATGCAGAGATCATATGCTGGTGACACAAATGTTTTAGATACCACCAATACTTTTTTCTGGTAATCCCGGATGTGGAAAGCCTTTATACAGCTATACCACATGTGTTGTGTTGACCCACAAATATTTTCTTTTTGAAGACTTCTATTATGAGCAGATTAAAGGGATCAGGTTGAACATTGCACAACAAAACGTCATGGAAATCTAAGACCCCATTGACACTGAGCGTTTTGTAGCGCGATTTCCACTTCCAAAATCGCTCATATGAAGCTCAATGTAGCTCTTCCAATACATTTCAATGGAGATGTTCACATCTTGCAGCACAATGTCGCCTGTAGCTGAAGCTTGTCACTCGAACATGAGCTATTTTTCGGGCGGATTTCGAGCAATTTGGTCCCAATAGACTTTGATAGACTGCCAAAGAAGCGCTACGTAGTGCGAGTAGGTGTTTGTCTACATGGGTGAATTTTTTCAGAGATTTTCCCATTTTTGAGTACGATAGATAGAAAATATATACTTTTCCAGCTCCTAGACTAGAGAAAAACTCAAAAGTTAGGAGGCAGCTATCATTTGTAAAGAACATACGGAGCTCATGGGATTTGTACATCTCTGTTTTAATGTATGATATTTTTTTTAATAAATATATATGAGATGCACCAATACCATTTTTACAAGTACTGATGTGTTTTTGTTTAGTGTCATGACAGTTTTTCTAAAACAATACAGACTAATGATTTCAGGACAGTGGTGGAGCGCCAGAGGTAGGTCTCAGCTGCAACCCTGGTAATTCTCATGAAAATGCCAAGTATCGGCACTGCTATCTGAACATCCCTAGAAAATATATTTATATTTTGGACGGGACCACATGTGACCTTATTAGAATTTGTTGAATCTCTTCATGATGCATATCCCATTGTGTTAACAGTACATTAAAGTATAGATTCCTTTTTTGGATATGATGATTTACAGTGGGACAAACTTGAGTGATTTCTTGATCAAGCCAAGAGATAGAATTTTGATTCTTCGTTTCCAAAGTTTCCATCCAGAATCCTTAAACAAATAAGCAGTTTAAATAAGCTCAATGGAGCCGGAAACGACACTGATTGCATATGTTCCGGTGCCTCAACTATCATTCTCCAGCTAGAGAAGCCAGGGAAGAAGCTATTCAATCGAGATATGTAATTGAATAGCTTCTTTGCAGTGGAAAGGTGACACTAGGGGTCTAATAGACCCCTAATATCACCTTAAATAGAACCCATTATCTCCAATGTGCTATCACATAGGGGGATTGTAAGCACGTTGTTGCACCTGATTTTGGTGCAACTTGTGGAGAGAAAAAAAATATTTGGATTGCAAGCATACATGGTCCCTTTTTCCCGAGAGAGCCCCAAAAAGCTAACAACAACTAGTCTTTGTGAACCCTGGATTAGGCTCACACTTTTCCATACCTCACTATTGGCTAGTAAGGCCATATATCCATAATGGGCCAGTAATGAGCTGCTGAAAGGGGTAGGCCAGAGCCAGTGACCAAAGCAGATACTGGTTAGGAGATATTGAGGTGCTCTAGCGATCACGAGGCATGGTTAAAGAGTACAGTTGACACAATACTGTTTAACAATTCCTCTTCATCTCTAGAGAACCTCTCCGTTTTTTGTTTTTTTTACAGTCTCACTTCACCCAGAACCAGTATCAGTTGACTGTGGATTGACCAATAGCTTGTCTCATAGGAATTCAAAGGGGAGATCCCCCCACAATTTATAGCGTACAGAAGGTTTATACCACCAGCAAAAGAAAAGCTTCTGCAACCAGGGTAGGAAGTTATTGCTGGGGATCTCACCACAGGATTCCAGAGATGTTAGGGTGAACGTTAATCTCCGTTTACAGTGGACTAGCCCACTGAGATGAATGTTTGCTTTTTTTCTACTTTTAGTATATTCATCTTTTGCTTTGCAAACTGCTAGTGTTCTATAAATCCTGTATTAGACTTTTTCTATTAGCCCGAGAGAAATGTGCTGATAGTGCTTCACTGTATTTAGAGTTACTGAATTAAAAACTAGTATCCATATCAGGATTGCATGCTTAACTTAGACATATTGAGGTCACAGCCAGGCAACTATCATTTTCAAAAGTAGTTCAGGAAAGGCTGCTTAGACTGTGCCTTTTTATTTAGAAAAAAAAATAGGATGGCTAACAAGTTTTCTTTAAAGTCCAAAAAACCATTGATGAGTATTAAAATGTACATGGAGAAAACAAATGGTACAGTTTGTCACTGTTGACAACCATCAGTCCCTAAAATCTGGGCTTGTCCATTAAAATATGGGATGGTTGGCAACTGTGTTATGGACTCTAACATGTCATTAAACCCACTTAAACTGTTTTTCCACCTGGTAACCTTTTATGTTCTGCAGTTTCCCACAGTCATGTGATATGAGTCTGCTTGCCCCGCAATACACTATAAGAACAGTCAGTGGAGCAAGCAGCAATCCTCTGGCGCCTGCAGACGTCACTGCATGAAGTTTACTTGCGGTTCGAGTGGTTGCAAAGAGCCAGTTAGTGCTGTTGCGGTTATGTGGTTTAAACAAATAGCTAATAAACCATATTATATAAAAAAAAATGTATTATCTTAAATACCCATTATGATGGAATTAAATTAATAATCATGTTTGTGGATGCAGAGTCCAGGCTGATTGACAACCCCTGTCTTGAGCAGGGTGTTTATTATGTGTTCATATAATAAACTGGCAGCAAGACTCTCTGGAGGAGCTGCTGCCAATCATCACAATCTGGAAGCCACCCCTCAAACCCCTGTTTTGTGTGTCTCGTGGTGCAGCTAGCAGGGGAGAGTAAACCTGTGTTAAGGTGCCCATACACCTCACGAATATCGGCCGATTTTCGTAAGGTTGATGGGCAGTGTACAACCGCAAATACTGTACAATCGATCGACTTTTGACTAACCAGCAGGTTAGAAAACTTCGGTTGATCGTACGATTTTCGCAAGGTGGGTGGCATTTCCGTACATCAAAATTTGTATGATTTACACTGCTCATGCGCAAACTAAAATACGTGCGGTCGATTACCACAGTGTGTCCAGGTGTTTTTTAAAAATTACTGCTGATTGAACCTTGCAATAATCGGGGCAGGATGGGGCCACCGTACAACGGTTCGATCATCGGACGAAAAGTTTCGTCCGATGATCCCAAGGTGTATGGGCAGTCTTAATCATTCCTGCTGAAGCCACCCCACAATCAGCTGTGATTTGTCTCATGGGTTGGGTAGCAGAGGAGAGGGATCGGATGTCTTTCAGACTGCTGGAGACACCCTACTAGTGATCAAAAAAGTAATGTGAGGCTTCTTCAAGAGAAGAAATGAGGAAGTTAATAGCCCCCAAACAGGCAACTTTTTGCTCACTGAGAGCAATAGACGGGAGGAGTGTCCGACACAGCTGGCACTGACTGTAGAAAAGCAGAGCCAGCTGTCAGTAAAGCTGGGTACACAGTCATATTTTTTTTGTTCAGCCCGCGTAAACGGAACCAAAAAATGTAACATTCCTTAGCATGGATGAACAAATCTCCCGCTGAATACATTGTATTTTGACAGCCGCGCTGGCCACTGTCTGAATACCTCAACAGTGCTTGCAGCTGATATGCCAATGACTTTCCAGCATGTCACTTAAGGTGCCCATACACCTGCCAATTATCGTACAATAATCGTGGGTGATCCCGCAATCATACGATAATCCGCAGGTGTATGGGCAGCGTGCGACCTCTTCTACTATAAGGTCGCATGACATTCGTCTTCCGAGCACGCTTGAAAACCTGCCAAAAATTGTACGATTTTCGGCGGGTTAGTGGCGTGCTCAGGAGATGAATGCCGCACGGGCACTGCAGTCATCGGAAGCCCTCCCCTCAGCGGTGAGGGCTTGCAATGATCGCAAGTACGATCTGCCTGTCCAAGATGGGCAGATCGTACAAAATTTTAATTACCTTACAACCATCGCACAACGAAAGTCGTGTGATGGTTGTAAGGTGTATGGCCAGCTTTATGCAAAAGTTGATCTAATGATTGACTTTTGTCGAAGGGATAGGGCTACACATGGATCGGATTTTGGCTGATTCCTACAAATTGGCTGAAATTCTTTCCATGTGTACCCAGCTTTAGGCAGCTGGGGTGCATCCTGACAACTGTGTTGCAGCTCTGACCTGTCAGCTGACATCAGGCATTGGCCCATTATCAGCTGACTTTGGGTCCCAGGAGTACATTAGGAAATGTACTCCTGTGACCCAAAACAAAGCAAAAAAGGTTTGATTTTACTTCTCTTGTAAAAAGAGTTATCAATGGCAGGACCCATATGCCTATTCTCACATGATCGGTTTTAGATCTTGCGCATAGAACCCCAAATGATATAGGGATTGTTAGCTGATAGCTGGAAACACCTGCCCCCTTCATAATAGATCATTGCCCTGCACCCAGGAGTTAAGCCATTACAGCTTGCATACATGTTCAGTCTGTATTTTATATTCATGTGTTTTCCTCTTACATCTATTTGCTTAACGGAAATGTGTTTCTTTTAATAAAACATGAAAACAAAAGATATGTACAGTTGAAATATATACCCTGTAGGTGTCACTGTTTCTGCTGCAGTTTATTAGTTGGCCTTGTGTTTTTTTTGTAGACTGACTGAAGCAGTGACATCTGTTGGGTACATGTAGGTAAAGCATTTCTTGAGTTAACAAAACATAACTTGCTCATCATTTACATGTGGCTAATGTATATGTTTCAAAACTAGCCCTCAACCTTGACCTGCTTGTGCCTCCATTTATCATAGACATATGGAGTAAGGTGGAGATACCAGCTAGGTCTTAGTATATCCTCTTCTATCATGGCATGGAACCTGAACACAGGACATCTAGATATACTATATTTGAAGACAAGGTCTGCTGTGGGGTCATGGAAGAGAGTTTCTTTTTTTTTTTTGTTTTTTTTTCTTTTGCAAAAAAAACTGAAAAATGGAAACTATAAATGTCTAATAGCATTGTCCACCGATATTTAGGATCCGATGAATCTGTTCAGGCAGTTTCATCTCTGTTTGCTTGGAATCTCTACGACAGTCCAAACTAAGAACAGGAACTGGCAGAGGGTTTTGCTTCATCTGCTGATACTGTATGCTGACCAAATTAACTGCAGTCCTCTGTCTGCTAATCCCTTATCCTGCCTTCTTCACTGTGCTGTGGTGTACACACCCAGAACTATGTGTCATGTCTGTCTGTTCCTTTTTAACACCAATCTATATACAGCCTTTTCCTACTGCTTAGATGCTAAATGTGTTGACGTTAGGGCTGCTTCATCAGGGAAAAAGTCAATGTGTTGCCCGTGACACCCAGTCAGATGGTAATGCTAGTTTTGTGTGGTAAAAACACCTGGAATCTGGTTGCTATGGACAGCACCGCTTCTACATTTGTATTACTGTGCCTATCATTGATTTGTTTTTAAACCTTAGTATGCATTGTTAGACGTCAGTTATTGTATTTGTTTTTTTTATTCTTAAATTTGCAGCTCGGGCCCTTTCCTCCACTGAAGCCAGAAGAAATGCCGTGGGATCCCCCTCTGAGCAAGCACCAGCTACATCATGCGTGCACTCCCTGTCTTCTACCTGAGCTCTGGAACCTCATCCCCTCCAGTTCCTCCCCTAAGAAGAAATTTGTGTTTTGTTTTTTAGCTTTTTTTTGTTTGTTTGTTTTATCTTCACAAAACCAGCAAAAATTGTACATAAGAATTTTTTTTAAATGTATCAAAATGTAAAAAAAAAATTTACAAAATTATGCGGAGATGGGGAGTATGTGAGGGGTGAGGTAGGGACTGTGGGAGGGTGGAAAGTTTTATTCCCATGTGAGCAGAGCAGCCTGAAAAGAAAATGGCAGCTTCTGTCAAGGAAAGGGTTAAAGGAACCATTCCCTTTCCCTCACATACCCCTAATCCTGCACAACCACCCTCCCTGCCCCCCTCCCCAAATTACCGGCTGCACTGAACTTGCGTATGTTAAAGCCCTACCACCACCACCCTTGGCGGTTAAAACTATTTATTGTAAATAAGGATTTCTCATAAATTGTGTATTGTCCAAAACCGACTTTGTGTTTTCAATGAGTAAATGTCTAGAAATGGATTAGCTGTACATAGTGTGTTGTGTGGTGTGTTTGAGCTTGTGAAAATGTCAGTCTTTTTTGTGGTGTGGTAATCCAAGGTGACTGTGATCATGACATGTTTTCACTGGTCTCTGTTGTATCTCCCTCCTTTCATCAGCAGCCATATATATTTCTTCTCATCTTCCCTTCCTGTCCTTCCCCTTTTCTGAAATGTGTTCCCTTTTTTTTTTTCCCTCACCTTCCTCCTTTTTATCTCCTATCGGTTGCTCGTCTTATCTCCCCCTAACACGTTCTTGCTTCCTTTATGATATTATTTATCATCTTTATACCAATGTTTATGTTGCCATAATGCTCACGCCTCTCTGTTATGTCTTCAGAATCCTTCATAAGCTGCATCTACGTTAACATTTCAACCTTTTAAATTTGCCACATTTTTCTCAGCCACCCTTTTTAGATCTTTTGTTTCAACCAAGCCCTTGCTCACTTCCTGTCACAGCCCAGTATAGGTTTACAGGAGTTTTGCAGAGCTTTCAAGCCCTGCTTTTTGAAGCTGCTCACCCGCATGCTGCCTTAAGGGTTTATTGAACCCGTGAGCAGTGCTTGCACAGTATACACCCACACTTGACTGCTTAAGAACAGAGGAAAACATGTGAAAGGGACGGCATTTAATTTAAATGTCTTCCATTGCAAGAGAGGCAAACAAGATGAAACACTTTTGGAGTGGAGTTCTAAAGGCCGAGGGTGAGTAGCCTTCTCTAACTCTCATTCAGGCTGCTCTCAGATGCAAGCAAGGATCACGGACTCTTCAGATGCTCATGAACATCTACCTTTAGCTGTCTCTGTAGAGGTTTAATATGCTATCAACCTTTCATTGTCATCGTGTTCACAAACCTAAAAACATGCCCCTCAGAGACCAATTACACTTCTAAACATACCTTTATCAGGATAAGGTATGCTTTCCCGAAAACCAGACATCGATTAAGGCAAGAAAAGAAAGGTGTATATGAGAACCCTATGCAGCACCTGGTTGTTTTCCATATACAGTACTTTCTATGCCTTCCAAAAATAACCCACCACAGTCTCAAAACAGACAAACCTTGAATACATTTTGATTGAAAACACAATTGTACGGTCCACAGCACCCTTTCTGAGATGGTTATAATTATTTTCCTGTTTTACCTGACCCAAACTGTTTCAGTTTGGGTGGAAGTAGAAATTTCCAGTGTATTCAAAACTTTACTTGAGACTTGGAAAACTGAAATACTGGCAAATTGCTGTCAGTAGACGTCCACAATGGCCTACTGTATGGCAGCATAATTTGAGACCAGCCAGTGTTACTGAACTTTTTCTGCCGGTTAGTCCTACATCCTCAGCCTCTTTTATATTTTCTTCTTTTTGTATTTAAGCCCTATATTTCTGTCCTTGCTTGTGATCCCTGTCCCCTGCTCATCCCCCTCCCAAACAGTTCACACCAGGCTCTTGATGTCCCAGTCGTCAGCTTCTCTCTCTTAGCAGTGCCAGCAGTGTGACAATCTCCTGCTGCTCTATGACCCTTCCTGCTCAGAATAGACTACCTCCCACAATTCCCCCAGGCCTACAATACAATCGCCCTCCAATACTAATTACTGCAGACACACCTCATTGCTTGTGTGTGGTTGTGTCAGTAAATACACGTATATAGAAATGCGTGTCTGTGTTTTAGACGTATGTACATGTACAGTCATTTGTTTTATGTATCTTTAAAGGAGTTCTGCATTTTGCCTCAGAAGCCACGCTTGCCTCGTTTCAGAGCTTCCAGAAGGAGTTTTCCTTTCCTGCGCATAAAACATCATTCAGTTTTCTGGCAGAGAAGAGGTTACACTGTCACGCTCAGTAGGGTTTTGTTTCTGGCAGAGAAGGCTATGCATTGCTATGCTTTGTATGTCTGTCTTTGGCTGGGAAAGAGTTACATTGCTAAGCTCTGCACTGTTCTCTGGCAGGGTGCTGGTTAATCCCCTGTTCTGGCCTTGCTGTAGATTAGTGGGGGGGTGGAGGTCACTGCTGCTCCTCCAGATTTGCCTGGGGGGGGGCTGCCTTACTGCCAGGTAAGTGGTTAGTGGGAGGGCTGCGTTGCCCAGCAACAGCCCAGATGTCTGACCCTGTACAATGTGCATTGACACAGCTGTGCGAGGAGAGGTGTGCATGCAAGATAGGGAGAGGGTTGTTTGTGAGATATAATGGATGTTTGCGCAAAAATGAGGAATTTTTCCAAGACTGCTTTGTGTGACTGAAATCTCTTATTTTGTGGAAAGCAAGTTGCTTGTGTAATAAAAGAACACATTTGGAGTATACACAAACCACATCTCAACATGCATATGTCTGCATTAGGGGGGCCATACACTATGTGAATATCGCACGATAATCGCAAAGTGTATGGAAGGCGTGCAACCATTTTTACTGTACGGTTGCACGTCTTTTGTCTAAGGAGCATGTTCGAAAATCTTACGATTTTCGGCTGGTTTGAACGCTGCTCGGGAGACAATGCAGAACGGGCCGGTGTGAGCACGCGCACACTGCCCGTTCAGCATTGTGGTCATCGGAAGTACGATCTGCCTGTCCAAGATGGGCAGATTGTATGTTTTTTTAATTACTTTACAACCATCGCAAGACTAAGGTCTTGCGATGGTTGTAAAGTGTATGGCCACCTTAAAAGCTAGGGACGACAGTGTTGTATAAGCTACGATGTCAGATTTGCTCTGTGGCTGAGTAGCATGTCTACAAGAGACTGCTCTGGGCTCATGCACACGGGCACTTTAAAAGAGACTGAAATATTACATAAAAGTGTGTACTCGGAAGGTGCAATAGAACATGCAGTATTACTTTTCATCTTTGCTTATACACTACTCTGCTTTTTTCTATACATTAGTAGTAGCGGGTTTTTAATTCTTTATTTAGATTTTTGAAGTACAGCTAAGGAAGCGGGGTACAAACAGAGGAAGGGGTCGGGCAAACTCAGTACAGTGTTGTGGGGCGAGTCTTGTGGTAGAGGCAGCATACAGTAACAATAAGAAGAGCATGTACAATTAAATAAATGATGCATTCCACATTGGATATGAGACTTTTCAAAA
>NW_017306488.1:1629432-1690409 GCF_000935625.1 Nanorana parkeri
CTCCCTAACAGGGAGAGTAGGAGTTCAGGTTAAAACTGGGATTGGGGGAGGTTAAGGAGATATAGGTGGGAAAGTAAGAGGGTGATGGAATGGGGGTGCAGGTTTGGGAGGAGAGGGTTAGGTTCCTTTCCATAATGATTTAGGTGACAGAGGAGATAGTATAGTCTACTTTATCTGGGTTAATAATTTTGTTGGAGCAGGAAGAATAATTTGAGAACCAAATTCAACAAGCATATTAGGGAACCTAGCTGGGATTCCGGAGAGAAAAAGCAATTGCAGGGCCTGTTCTAGGAGTAGTGCATCATGACCAGTATACTGTATGTGTACAAATGGATATACAAGGTAGGTGCAGAACTCTGTTTTGGATGTTTCCCTTTCTTGCTGTTTCTATGACTTTGCAGAACATAAAACAGAGTATGAGGTGTGGGCATGGTCCACACCATCTGTGAAAAAAAAGGAGCAGCACAGCATAACAACACACACAATTTAAATCACAAAATGAAAGCCCATTTGGGGATAAGTGCTATTGATGAGAGAATGGGGGATTCATGTAACCTTCAGGCCTTGTTCCCACCAAATCCGGACCAGATCTGCATGAGTTTCTGCATATGCAGTGCAGTGTGTTTTGATGCGCTCCGGCCTGTTTGTTTTTTTTGCCTAAAATAGGCTTTCAGTTGTAGTCAAGTGCGTTCCAGGGCGTTTGCATGTGTTCCTGGTCAAAAAAAAAATAGGGCATGCTGCAGTTTTTCCACATGCTCTGGAACTGAACGCTGTGGTGTGAACTAGAGCCCAAAATACCATTGTTATACATTGGATGCATTTTTAATGCGTTCTGTAACTGCTCTGCACTTGGTGTGAACAAGCCCTCAGGGTAATATACTGAACTGCAGACTGGGGTGTAGTGTGGTCTTGTGTGCCCTCAACATTTACATCTACAGAGTGGGATGCAATTTTGGAGATAACACAGTCCAATAAAGTCTTATGGATGACACCGGGGTAGCTAAACCCAAAAGCTGCCACAAGTTATGATGACAGAATCAGGTCGGCTGCACCACGTTTCCCAAAGGGTGACCCAGCTGTCTCTACCATGACTGTATTTGGAGGGACTAGGATAGGTGGTGAGTTAAAAATAGTAGAGCACATAATCTGAACTTCATTCAGTGGTCTTCTCAAGCTGGCCAGGGGTCTGCAAGTAAATACTCTCATAAGGATCCATTACTGAACTCCCCAGTGTTGGGAATATTATTGTATGGTCAGGCCATTCTGGGTCGCCTGTCACTACAGGCAGCCAGCACCCCCGATTAGCACATCCAATAAACTCCCTTGTAAAACACTGGGGAGCAAGAAGGGTTAACAATACTTCAGTAAGTTAGTATAGATCATGGGTAGCCAAACTCCGGCCCTCCAGCTGTGGTGAAACTACAAATCCCATGAGGCATCTCTCTCCAGAAATCATGTCTGTGGCTGTGAGAATCTTGCAATGCCTCATGGGATTTGTAGTTCCACCACAGCTGGAGGGCTGGAGTTTGGCTACCCCTGGGATAGATCAATGCAAGCACCAAAGCAGACTATAACAGTTCCCTTGGGAATGGGCTTTTACTCATGAAATTCAGCTCTCTGCTCCAATCATACCATTGATCAGTCTCCATTCCTCGAGGTGGAATTAGGAGTGCCCCAGGTGACAAGTGGTACCAGAAATGACCCACAGGACAGTGATCAAGTAAAATGGAACTTTACAAAATGTGCAAACAGGCAGGCTCTTTATTGCAGAAGGGACATATGTCTCCTGCAATAAAGGATTCTTGCCTGCCTATTCACAATCTTCTGTAGGAGTCAGCAGGAGACTAGTGTTGCAACAGTCTCAACTTAGGCATGTACCAAGAGTTTTTGGGTTGTGATTCAGCTTCTAGGTGAGGCAGGTTTGCTGATGTCTTGGCATTGCACTTCCCCCCTCAATGGTGTTTTGATGTGGAGGTGCCATATTGGATGTGCCCGTTGCTACGTTTTGCATCCTCTGTGGCAAAATACTGGTGCAGAGCCCCACTTTTCGGATCTCTAGAGGTTCCTGATGCTTTAAGCTTCTTGGGCATCGGGAGAAAAAGCTAGTTAACTGGGCTGAATTATTTTGAAGGGCATGGAGCTCTGTAGGGCTACAGCTCCCTTACTGGTCATGCTGCCACCAGTGGTGGCCTTAGCATTAATTAGGTCAAATAATGTTTATTTTCAAATTTTTCCTCAGTGCCAGTATTACTTACTCTAACCACCAAACTAAAATATTTCTGTATTTACAAGTTGTCCCAGTTCCCCAGAAAAAAAATGTTCATGGTCATTAACCATGTTTTGTATTATCTAACATTTAGAAGATCTTTTCTCTGGGCCTCATCTGCATTGGTTTTGCTTTGGATCAGGTAGGAGCTTTCCAAACCGTTCTGGTGTGGCTTGTCCTTTCTTTCATTTAAATGTAGACTTTACTGTAACTACGCTTTCTCGAACATAGTGCACGATGGAAACACTATACTTTAAACGGTGAAAGAAACTTTCAGCGGGGCGGGCTTTCGATGATCGCAAGTACGATCTGCCTGTCCAAGATGGGCAGATCGTACGAGCTTTTAATAAGCTTACGACCATCGCAAGACAAAAGTCTTGCGATGGTCGTAAGGTGTATGGGCACCTTTAGAGTAAGTTATTTTGGAGCTTATAGAAAATTATTTTCATTTTTTTTGTAGTTGTAACACAAATTAACCCACTGCTAGGAGCCTAGCATGGGATCTGTTTAGCCATTCTCTCCTAGATTCACAGAAACCAAATATTTTATAAAGCAGAACTCAATGCATTGTGGGTGAGCACAGGGCAGTTTGCCATCCCATGGTAACATGCTCTTTCCCTGGATACCTGCCATGCTCACCCACATGTCAAGCAAGATGGCTGCAGCTGAGTCTTTCTGTGACAGTGAGGCATTCATCAGGAGGTTTGTAGCCTCCCCCTCATCACTTTTTCAAAGGCAGAGAGAGACGCAGCAGAGCTTGGGAAACCTTGGCTGACAAACTTTTCCCACAGTGGGGGACAGATTCTTAAGCCATTGCTCATATTCATTAACACACCTCAAAAGAAATACAGGAAATATATTGCTCAAAAGTTCACAACATTGAAGTCACAGCAGGAAACTAATCCTGATTGACTAAAAACCTAAAACACATGTAGAACGTGCATCAACATGCATAAAAACCTCAATGAATAATCTAGCAAAGCGGATAGATGTGAACAAATATTGTAACGTAAATAATTGCTTCCCTTTATGAATAGGAAATAATAGAGGTAAGGAGAGAAATTGGGATGCCAGAATTGTTATTTAAAAAATTCGGAGACTGAAACTATCTTCAGGGCTGGATTAAGAGCATCATCGGCCTGGTGCTGTCGGTCAGACAGGAAGCAGCAGAGGTTGCTCTAATCAGGTGGCCGCTCACTCCTCTCCAGAGAGTGGCTGCCCAATATGCCTGATTAGAGAGCCGCCGGCGCCTCTGCCTGATTGTGTTCAGCCCAGCCGGCCCGGATTGCCATTGGGCATACCGAGGCGATCCGGGCTGGCCAGGCCTATTTTCAGTGGTGGTCCTGGCGCTCCAGTAGCCCCTATGTTAATCCGGCCCTGACTATCATAGTTACATTTTGTAGGTAACTCTTATTTTAGTGTGTGAATTCTAAGCTGACATGGCTAGAGCTATATGGGCAATTTTTAGTTGCTAACTTGTGCAGGGTAATATCATGAAACATGGCTGCCACTGGTGTAAGCAGCACAAGTAGCATGTAGGAGTTATCAAGTGCATAAAATTAGAGCTTTGTGTGATCATTTTAGATGTATCACTAATACATGCTACCTGTGCAGCTTGCACAACGGGGAGCTTTTTTTCCATCTGCTAGCAATGTTAGTAGCATGACTGAGCAATGAACAATTGTACATGTAGCACTATCTATAATATTTTTCTATGAGGCAATGGGAAAATCCTGGATGTTTGCAATGAAACCAAACTACAATATAATTCTAAATGGTCTGATAGGTTAGCATACTAGATAGTGAACCCTGTCAGACCCCTATCATGTCCTCATGGAAATTTGTCTCTGGGTGTAACATCTTTACTCATGAGAGATCTGCAGAGCCTTGAGAACACCTACCAGTGGGTTCTGAGATTGTAGACCTGCACACAAGAGTAAATACATTCTGACACCCCCACAACACGTATCAATGTGTACAGAAGCTACAGATTAGAATTTCACAAAGTGAAAGAAACCAAATCAAATTATTATTTTGAGTTAAAAAATAGTACCTCGTGCTTGCCATAAATAATATGAATAAATTAAAACTGCTGCACCCAAGCCCCGCCGCTCATCGCAGACATGGCTACCAATTATTAGAGACTGCTCATTTCTATTATTCCAACCAGAAAGACCTTTGGTAGACTTGCAGTGAAGAGGATCAGAAAAGCACAAAAATGGCATATGTAATGACCAAACACGGCTGCTACATTCATTGATAATTATATGTATATATGGTAAACGCCCAGTTATCCGGCACCCACGCGAACTGTAGGTGCCGTACAACTGTAGTTTCTGGTTGCTTGAGAGTTAGCGGACAGGTGAATGGATGCAGCCAGGAGCAATAGCCAGCCTGCTATTGGCTATTTCAAATAGGAATAGCCAAAAGCAGGCTGGCTATTGAAGCCCCGCCCACCGAGCAGAGGAATGGCCCTGAGAGAGAATGTGCTGTCTCGGGTCCGCTCCTCTGCTCAGTGGGTGGGAACATTGTTTACATTCTCCACATTGTTTACATTCTGCTGCCATCCGCGGAATCTAGCTGCGGGCCGACAGCAGAATGTAAGTAAAGAATTTAGTTAGCAACTAAATACATTTAGTTGCTATAAGGACATTTTTAGTGTGCACTAGGCAACTGACAGCTTTTTAATGCTTGTCAAGCCACAGCAATAAAAAAAAAACTTGATTTTTTTCTTGCCGATTGCTTGAATGTCAGATAATGGGGAGTTTCCTGTATATAGAAACAAGGTTTCTACAATACAGTAACACATTGATATGATTATTTACATTGGCAGAATCTATCATTTTCAGATTTTGAATTGTGAGATCATAATACACATTTTTCTGCAGTCGCAAAGCTGTGGCTGAGATAGAAGAAAACAAGCAGCTGGAACAGACAAGAATATGTTTGCTGCAGTAGAGCTGTTAGTCGAGGTCACAGCTGTTGTCACCATTTCCTCCAGCACAATTTATGGACATCATGGTCACTGACTTTTCTCTGTAGGTATATTCAGCCCTCAAAGCTGATTTCCAGAGGATTTGTAATGTGTTCGTGTGCTGTTTTGTCCACATTTAGTGTCGTTTAAGACCATTTATTCTATATAAATGTGGTTCATGATCTTTAAAAAGCTGAAAAAAACAGCTTAGCATATATTAATATGATTGCTTTTAATTATGTGTGCAAATGATTCATATTGTTGGAGACCAATGTACATTTGAAATCCACCTGCCCAGCTTCAATCACAGGTGACTGTGCGTCCAAGTCTTAGATTTAGTGGTAAGCAGCTGCTGCCCTGCACTGGAGCTTATTTACACCAATTGATAATATAGGGCCTCTATTGATCACTGAGGCTGTGGCACTGGATCGTTAACTGCTAGGGACAGGCTTAGTGCCAGGTCAGAGCAGAAGTCAAAGTCTCTGTGGTTTAATACATACAGAATCAAATGGTCCCAAATGGAAGTGATTTGAAGGCTATACTGTAATAGGTACTTCCAGGCACTTTTTTGTACCTGTTTGTTGTCAGTGTTGATTCATGAGCTAGGACATAGTGTACTGCATCCAAAGACAGACTAAGTGACTCCAAAAGCACCAAAGTCATAGCAAGCCAGTACTTTCAGAAGTATCTGAGCAGTTGCAGCTCATATATTTATCTTGAGCATTTTGCATGCACTCTGCAATCCCATTTATTCCTATGAACTTTTGAATGCAACCTTGTACTCAGAAGTCCAAAGCATTGCAGAGCATATGTGCAGGCCCAGCCAGGATGATTACTGACAACTGCCTAGGTGAGTATAAGACAGGGAGGGGGGTGCTGTAATATAAGTGTGATTGCACCATAGGTGCAGTTACATTTATTTCAGAGCACCCCATTCCCTCTCCAGTGCCACAAATATACTTTCAATCAGTATTCAGCCTTTTGTTTGATAAATTATGTCTAAACTCAAATAATTCAACCAAATATGTTGTATATTTATGTAATGTTAAAAAGGTTAAGCCTATTCTTGTATATGCCCTAGTTTCAATTTAATCATATTAGCAAGGTATTGCCACATACATTTCAATTCCTAGAGTGACAACCCTTAATTGGTTTAGCTGCAATGTTGGCACCCTTTTCTGCGTACTCATGAATTGAACTACAAGCAGCAATTCCAACACACAGCACATTCTACTGTATACGCCACAGTAAAACTGAGGTTCAGTTGCTACTGCATCATTCACACATCCACAGGAAGTTCATACAAAGAGTCTACAGGAAGTGCAAGAAGACAAAACAATCTGCTTTTATTCCATAGCCCGTTCTGCTGGACCTACTTGTGGCTCTTGGCTATCTTCAAGTTATCTCCTGGGGTCCCTGGTGCAAGTCACACTTCTGGGAGTGTCAACTCTGAAGCTTCTGAATAAAAAGCAAATGTAAGAAAGTTACATTATACCCTGTTTCCCCAAAAATAAGACCTACCCCGAAATTAAGACCTAGTACCGTTTTTGGGAATTGCTAAAATATAAGACCTACCCCGAAAATAAGACCTAGTTGTGACCGTTCTCATGGCCGCTGGTGGTATAAGGGAGAACTTGAGCCGCGGGAGAGAATCAGCGGTGCCAAAGAAGCCAGCGCTAGAGGAAGGGAGGCAGCAGCGGAAGGAGCAGAGCCGCATAAGGCGATGCCTCCTCTATAGCGCCGGCTCCTGTCACAGGAGGAGTGATACCAAATGCACTCCGCCTGTGAGGAATCTATAGTGAAAGTGCGCTTCGCTCATTCTGGTTGCCAAATTGCTCTTGGAATGGTATGGCACCCCTGATTGCCCAGATCACTCTATTCTTAACTTTGCCATTTTGGATTATTTAATTTGGATTTGCATTAACTTTGGATTGTTATACATTGGAAAAAAAATAAGACCTACCACGAAAATAAGACCTAGTGTGTTTTTTTGAGCCAGAAAAAAATATAAGACTGTCTTATTTTCAGGGAAACACAGTAGTAACCACACATCCACCAGCACTAAGCTGTTATAAAAATGTTGACACATTTTCAGCTTTCATCTTTGTAAGCAGGGTCGGATTTCCCACAAGCCCAACCAAGGCCGGGCCTCGGGGCAGCAGGGAGTAGAGGGGCAGCAGGGGTGTGGAATTCCTATCTCCCGACGCCCGAGACATGCAGTTTCCGGCCATTGGGCAGGTAGTTGTTTTCTGCATTTGGGCAAGCAGAGCTAAATGTACAACACTGAAGCCGCCGCTTGTTCTGTACAAGTGATCTTGACGATGTCGCCGGGATCACTTTTATGCAGCCTGCATACAGGGGGGGCGCATTGAGGAACCTGGCATTGGGGCAGCAGAGAGAATAAATCCGGCCCTATTTGTACGTCAAGTAAGAAAACAAAAGCCACCCTATTATCTACTCTGTTAAATCCGCCATATAAAATGTTGTTCCACTATAGATTTTCTTTCATTAACAGAGGTAATACAGGACAAAAGGCTTTGCTTTTTAGTTTGGCAGGCCTGCAGTGCAAATCACTCATTTGACACCCCCAAGGCTTGCCATACAACTTTCCAGGTAAACCAGGCTAAATATGGATCATAGGCAATGCACTTAGATTATCAGCATCAAAGGAATGCTGTATCTCCGTAACGAACTTGGTGTTCTCCCTCCCCAATCTTCTTTGAGAGTTCAAGATCTAAGGGGAGCTCTCACATTTCAAAAATAAATTTAAAACATTATAAAACATGGTGAATTGCAATGTCTACACACCAGACAACTCAAGGGGCACCTTTAAATTTAAATGGGCTACTTTGGCCATCAAATACTTTGGCACTCTAATACCGGCTGAACTGAAGGACCTTAAACTTCAATTTCATTCTACAAAGAACTAAATCCCTGCGTTCAAAGTGGCATTCTGGTACATTTTTTCTGGTTTGGTCGATGTAATATTAATAAAATGGTGTTTATTCCTAAATTCCTTTATTTCCTTCAAGCCTTCCCCATTCACATCCCTCTCATCTGAAACAAGTCAATGTCTTTTCTCTATTACCATTTGAGGGACACAGCTCTGAAGAATTCTGAGACGTAGGGTTATGCTGCTGTCTCCAGGAGAAATGGACACTAGGCAAAAAAAATTAAAAGCCTGCCACTTTAAGGACATAACCCCTCCCACCTGCCAGTTTTGCTTAGTGTCCTCAGGAGAAAGGATGTCTCCTTCTCTTCTGATTTATTATTTTATTTTGTTTCTTTGTTGAAAATTTTACTACCAAGAGATGCTAGTTGATTCATATCTGATATTATTAAATCCTGGGAGTCTCTCTAGCTAGCCAACAAAACTGAGAAATTAGTGTTGATTAAATTAAATCTTAGAAGTCTCTCTAGTTGTCATGAAGCAGGTAATTTCTGGTCTCAGTACTTCCTCCTGTTGTGGTCCTTTGTTCCTTGTCGTAATTTAATGGTCAGGCCAGTATTATCTGGGGATTCCTGTCGGGAACACGGCCATGAAGTTGTGAGTTGAAAATGTACCTCATGTGTACAAGGTTGGGTGTTTTCCCTCCTTTTTATTTTACTTTGGCTAAGTGCTTTTAGACTCCTATTTGGCTAAATGCTTTTATGTGGCCGATTATTTTTTAAATTTCCCGCTGCGTCTTTAAGAGGCCGGGACTCCGATTTAATGACGCACTTATTTTAATCTACTGCGCATGTGCAGTCTGTTTTTCTGGTTTCCTCAGAGCGGTGTAATGTGTTTTCTATTAGCGGTGATAGTGGATGGTGGGGTTTCAACTCTGCTTCCTTTGTTTATTATTTACCCTCAATTTCATGTTGCTTATTGGGGAGAACAGAGATATCCTTATCCTCAAATATTCTGCTCTGCAGTAAGTGGTTGCGGTATCTATTGGAGTATTATTGTGTCTGAATCTGCCTGAGGCAGAATTGTCAGAACAGACTGTCATTAGCAGGGCACTGTGTGAAAGTTAATTATTTCCTTTCCTACTCAGTGTCTTGCTACTAGTTTTATTCAGAAACTTGTGTCATTTGTGATTTACTTTGGTGTCACTGATGTTTCTGGTTTTTCCAGTTACAAGTGGCCTGTACATTTCAAGGCCTCTAAGAAGTTGCTTGGTGACCTGTGCTTGTTATACCTTATGCACTTAACAAGTTGGCCACATGGGGGAGCGCTCCTCTTTATTTCTGCTCCGACTTACTGGGAAAAAAAACTGTAAGTGTTTATTTCCTCCTCCTTCATTTCCCTGCACAACTAAAGACATAGTTTTTACTCAGTAAGGAACGGCAGCCCTCATGAAAGTTATACAACACCCAGACATTGGTGACACGTATCTAGGTGCCTGGGGCGTGTACTCTTTCCTGCCTTGATTAAGGAACATAGCGCATAGAGTCAGCTCATGAATACAATACCACAGGGATGTGCGGTCAGGGGAGGCAGGTGAGGCAGAGCCTCACCTAGAATTATGGAGGAAAAAGCTGTCAGCTTCATGTCTAAAGCTGACAGCTTTTTCTCCATTCAGATCGGCATCTAACAAGAAATCATCCCCGCTGTGTAACCTGTCATGGACGGAGCGCCTCAGCATTGAGGGACAGGGAGGCTCCTCCCTGTCTCCTCCCTTCCTCCTTTACACTAGCTTGGGGACTAGTTGAGGGCGGGGCTTTGCCCAGCTGGGGACGGAGCTTCGTCTGGCAGGAGGTGGGGCTTCGGCGGGCGGGGCTGGGAATGCCTCACCCGGAGCAAGAGGTACCGCACATCACTGCAATACATCTAATGTATGCTAGTAACTGGGCTGTGACATATTCATTCAGCATCAGGAAGTAACGTTTGCCTTCTTAATTAAGACTGTGCCTTCCTGTTTAAAATTAGAGGATTATGCTGTTATATCTACTGCTGTAATTTCTAGTCTAGGTTCCCATAAACCTGAGCATGTCTACAAGGTTTTTCCTATTCTATTCTATTATTGATTCCTAGACACTTTTAGGGGGTGATTTACTAACCTAAACACACGCACGCACTAGGTGCGTGTGATTTTTACACAGCAAAACGTATTTATCAACCATAAAGTCTCTATAAGCATGTTTCCACTAATGCCATATATGGAAAAATCATGCACATGATGCATATATAATGCTGCTTCACAGTTTAGACAAAAATGGTTAGCTCATGCATTTACATTCCTGCATTCATCAACGCAAGCAACACAACATAGAGCTAATTTACACAACATCACCTTGCAAATTCATGCTTGCCTTTGCACAACACACCTGCTGGGTGTGTACCCACTACAAATGTGTCTAGATTCCACCAATAGATCATGCTGGGAGGGAACACACTACAGAGGTGTATACTTGTTTGTGGCGTGTTTATAAGGTTAGTAAATCAACCCCTTAGTCTCTATATCCTTTTCCAGATGATTTTGTTTACAAAAAAAAGTTTAGCTCTTCAACCATAATTGTCTATGTGGAGTTCTTATTTCCCAGACTTTGGCCACTTGGGCAAAATCTTAGTTTTGTACAGAACAGGAGGCTGCTGAAGTTGATCCACATTTTATTGATTGTGTGGGATCAGATGACTATTGCCTCTCATTTCACCAGTGATGCATTTCTTGATGCTTGTTGTCTGTTTGGTATGTATTTTCCATTTAGATACGCAGAGCTATCTGGTTTAAGTGCTGGTCAAAGTGGTAAAAGTGAACACTTACCTCAGATGTGGAAAAATAGAGATCAGCGTAGTAAGGCTGCTCTTTCTTTTTTGCCTTTTATATGTTTCTTTAGTTCCAGTTTCAAAAGACGTCTTACACTTCCAAACCTTTGGACATTCTAGACATTCGTGGTAATTAAAAAGTCAGTTGTAGCATGAAGGTCTGCTCCCGCCATTTCTATATCTGGTAGGGAGACAACTGATTGGATTTGCGGAGATGTGGGAAATTCAAATTTCAGCATATATTTTCATCTTCCTAAGTTCTTTGCGTTCCGGCTTCTCATGTCTTGGCAGCGTTGGACGAACCTTTTTTGTGCAGTTCAAGGTCTGTTGGATCTGGGTGTTATTATTCCTGTTCCATTGGCAGAGCGTTATTATTCCTTTTTCTTTGGCAGAACGTTTTCAAGGTTTTTACTCAGCCCTGTTTACAGTTCCAAAACCCAACAGAGGATGTGTCCGATTCTGGATTTGAAACACTCAATGCATGTGTACATATCCACAGTTTCCAGATGGAATCCATTAGGTCTTTTGTCGCCTCTGTTAGACAAGGAGATTTTCTGGTTTCCATAGACATAAAGGATGTGTATCTACACATTCCTGCATTTTTAGCTCATCAGCGTTTCCTTCGTTTTGCAATAGGGACTTTGATTATCACTTTGTGGCTCTTCTCTTCAGGTTGGCTTTGGCTCCAAGAGATTTTACATAAGTTCTTGCTCCGGTTCTGGGATTTTTTCGTCTCAAGGGCATTCCGATTATTGGATACTTACATGACTTTTTACTTGACAAACAGTCTCTTCCTACTTTGGAGCTCAATGTCTAGAAGGTGCTATAGATATTAGAGGACTTTGGGTGGATTTTGAACATCCAAGAAGTCGTCCCTAGTTCATCACATCGCTTGGAATATTTAGGTTTTTAAGCAAAAGTGTTTCTTCCTCAGAACAAAATATTGATGTTGCGGGATCAAGTTTGGTCACTTCAATCTCATAGCTGTTCTTCTCTGAAAATCTGCATGATAATTCTGGGATTGATGGTTTCAACCTTTGAAGCAGTACCTCAGTTCCATTCCAGGACTTTATGGAGGAACATTCTTACAGCGTGGGACAAGTCTTTTCTATTGCTGGACAAGATGATCAGATTAAGTGCCCCGGCCAAGATGTCTTTGTCCTGGTGGTTGACATCCCCTGCGTTGACAATGGGAAAGTTGTTTTCTTCCCATAACTTGGAAGATTGTCAAGACAGATGCCAGTCTTGTGGGATGAGGCTGTCTGTTGGGTCATCTGTCTATGCAGGGTTGTTGGTCTCCAAAGGAATCCAAGATTCAGATTTATGTCCTGGACTTGAGGGCAATTCATCGGATGTTGTTGGACACATCTCCTGTCTGGATTCAGTCAATGCTACAGCGATGGCACACATAAATCACCAGGGAAGCACCAGGAGTGTGTCAACGGTGACGGAAGTACATTCAATCTTGCAGTGGGCAGAACTTCAGGTTCCAGCAATTTTAGCGGAGCAAATTCCAGGACTAGAAATCTGGCAGGCAGACTTTCTCAACAGACAACGTCTGGATCTGGGTGAATGGTCTCTCCATCCAGAGGTATTTCAACAACTTTGTCACCACTGGATGTGGGTCTTCTAGTTTCTCATCACAAGAAGGTGGACAGATTTCTGAAAAGAGCGAGGGATCCATCCACGGATGCGGTGGATGCCTTAGTAACTCTGTAGGATCTGTACAGACTAATGTATGTATTTTCTCCACTAACGCTGTCACTTTGACTGCTTTGTACATGATAGAATTCCAGTCATTTCCCTTGCTCCATATTGTTCTCACAGGGTGTGATATGCCGATTTGGTTCATCTCTTGGCAGAAGATCCTTGGCTTCTTCTAGATCGGCCAGATTTGTTATCTCAGAGTCAAATCTTCCACCCTGGTTCTCGTTCGCTGGCTTTACCAGCCTGGCTGTTGGAACCCCTGTGTTGAAAGACAAAGGAATCACAGATTCTGTTCTTCCAAATATGCTTAAGGCTCGTAGATCTTCTAAACATTAGATTTTTTTTATGTACATGGAAGGTTTTTTTCCCACACATGCTCTTCTATATTGCAAATTTTGTCTTTCCTTCAAATTGGTGTAGATCAACGTCTAGTTCTAAGTACCATAAAGGGCCAGCCATTTGCCTTGTCGGTTCTTTTTGAACATCCTCTTGGTTCTTATTCCTTAATTCTTACTTTTATTCCGGGAGTTACTTGTGTAGCACCTCCTGTTGGGTCTTTATTTCCTCCATTGGCCTGGAACTTGGTTTTTATCGGTTTTACAAAATCTCCTTTTGAACCTATACGAGACAACCAAAAAGGTTGTTTTTCCTGTGACCATTACCTCAGTTAGAAGGGTTTCAGAGTTGTCTGCTTTGTCTTCCAAAGAACCCTATTTTGTTCTTCATAGGGACAAGGATGTTGGGAGACTGCAGATTTCCTTTTTACCCAAGGTAGTCTATGCTTTTCATATAAATGAAAACATTGTTTTACCTTCACTTTGTCCATTTCCTGTTCATCCTAAGGACATTTTTCTTAATGTTTTTGGATGCCATGCGGGCTATTGGTGTTTATCTCTCGGCCACAGCTTCCTTTCTACATTCAAACTCTTTATTTTGTTCTTCCAGAAAGGCCTAGAAAAGGTTGTTCAGCTTTTAGAGCCAATTTTTCTAAGTGGATTCTTTAGCTCGTCATACAAGCTTATGCGTTGCGGGACAGAGTACCACCATTTCCTGTATCTGCTCATTCTACTAGGGTAGTTAGTACTTCTCTGGTTTTTAAAAATCAAGCTTCTGTTACTCAAAATTGCAAGGCCACAACTTGGTCTTCTGTTCAGTATTTCAGGCAGCTGTTTAATTGTACTTTGAGAGGTAATTTTTTGTTGAGCTAGTGCTTTAGTTGTTGTGGTGCCTGTCCCTTTGTTTGGACTGCTTTTGACTGTCCCCATGTCTTAGAATTCTCCAGAGCTGTGTCCCTCAACGGACGATAGAGAAAATAGGATTTTGTTCTTACTGTAAAATCCTTTTCTCTGATTCCATTGAGGGACACGGCTACCTCTCCTCGAGTTCCTTTGTACTGCTTGCTACAACAGGCAGGTGTGGGGTGGGAGGGGTTATGTCCTTAAAGTGACAAGATTTTAATTTGTTTGTCTAGCATCCATTTCTCCTGGATGCAGCAGCATAACCCTACATCTCAGAATTCTTTAGAGATGTATCCCTCAATAGACTCCAAGAAAAGGATTTTACGGTAAGAATAAAATCTTATTTTTCCTCAACTTTGTCGGGGCACATAAATGCCCCGGACTCAAACGCTCTATATTGAGCCTTCCTAAATTCAATGGGGGCATAGCCAAGCCAGATATAATCAAGTATCATTTAGAGTGCCATCTAGTGAGGCTTCTAGATTGGTGCAGACATGCCCATCTGAAGCAATGGATTCTGCTGGAACAGTCCATCTCTTCCACACAGGACCATCCAAGGTGGGACATCATATGGTCTATCTACTGCCAATTCCCCATTGCATCCAATCAGAGGTAACCCGACCTTTGGTCTGGGAACCCTTGATGGCCCATTTCAGAAGTTCTCCAAAAAGAAATAGCAAGTGTTTCAATGCATTTGTTCTCAGGGGCGGAAATACCACCGGTGCGGCTGCATCGGGGCCTGAGGCTGTGGGGGGGCCCAGTGTGGTCCGGGTCCTGGGCACCCCCCCGGTGAAATATGGGGCAGTGCAGGTGTTAGAACACCAGTGCCCCACACTGCCGACGGGCTTCTCAGCAAGGGGGCGGGTCCTGTGACCCACCGCTCCTCTCCCGGCCACGTCTCTAGTGACAGGCGGCGGGAGAGAAGTGTGTGTGTCCCATGCCCCGCCCCCTGCACACACCGTCTGTCTGAGATGCGGTGAGGCTCTGGCTGGGTGAATCTGAGCGGGTGCGGGAGGGGAAGGGGTTGTGTGCTGTTATTTCATTTAATTAGAAAAGTGGATTATAATGGGGAACATTACACTGTAATGCTCCCTATTATAATCTATTTCTCTGATTAAATGATTAGACAGGCCTCTGTTCTATCAAAGTTTGTGACTACGTTAGAATGTGTGACCTTTCACATGGTCACACATTTTAATGTAATCTGCCCCAGTTTTTCACCGGTGGAATGTGTGACCACCAATGGGTGAAGCATTCCAACGCTTTGTCAGCTGTTCCAGGGCAGATCGGCATCGCAGATCGTATGTGCAGGAGAACCGATCTGCTGATCGGTCCTGAAATGTCACTTCTATCCGACTTTGTGAGTGGGGTGGAATGTGAGATCACACTCACAAAGTCGGACAGAAGTGACATTTCAGGACTGATCGGTTGTTCCAGGGAAGATCAGTTCTATTGCACATACCATCTGCGATGCCGATCTCCCCTGGAACAGCGGAGAAAGCGTTGGAATGCTTTACCTATTGGCGGTCACAAATTCCACCGCCGAAAAAGTGGGCGGGATTACGTTAAAACGTGTGACCACATCACCAGTCACACATTCTAAGGTAGTCACAAACTTTGAAAGGGGGTATGGCCGGTACCCTTGTGAGGGGTCTGGGCAGCCTGGGGGGCCCCTTACGTGGATATCAGCTGTACCAGGGGCAGCATGGCAGAGATGAAAGGGGAGAGGGTTGAGGGTAGCCGGGCCCCAGCAGCAGGTAGAAAGAGTTGGGAGGAGGTACAGGGAAAGGGCCCCCGACGACCAGCCCACATGGGACCCTGCAGAGCCCATCACAGAGAATCTCAGGTGGGCTATGCAGGATCTATGGTGTGCTCTGCAGGGTCCCAGGTGGGCTGATCGTCGGGTTCCCTTCCCCTGTACCTCCTCCCAACTCTTCTTACCTGCTGCTGCTGGGGTTCAGGGGCCAGTGTGATCCGCTCCCGCACCCCACCCCACCCCCCCTCGTCTTGGGAGAGGGGCCCGGGCCAAGATAAAATCTTGCACCAGGGCCCTTTGGTTATTAGGTCCGCCACTGTTCGTTCTTGATGGTGGCCAGAAAGCACTTATGGTTTAGATTTATGGAACTTCGATATTTCTTAACCTCCCTACCACCACCATGGTCCTTCCCACGACTACTAACTCCATCCATCTTCCATCATCTCCTAAATGAGGCCAAAACCTGGGGACCCCACAACTCCCTCAATAGCAATGTGCCTGAAAAAGGTACTTTCTAAAAAAATTAATAAATAATAAACATTAATAATTCTGTAAAACTTGGTTTTATTGGTTCAACTGTACTTTCACAAGGGAGGGTAAGTCTCTAATGCTTGAGGATTCATAAACTCAGTTACACCCTTTCACTACAGCATACATATCTTACCCCTTCCTTATACCGATTTTTTCTGCCTTTACCCTCTCCTATTAACATTTTCATGAACTCCCTTCCTGCTCCCCTGTCTCCACCTTTATCTTGGTCCTCTCTTGAGCCCTCAGCTTCTTTTCCATGCCCTGCTATACCCTCCTGCAGACGCACCTTAGTATTGCATACCTTTTACCCTTTGCTCCTTGATTTCCTCTGTCCCTCATCCCTTAAACCAGAAAATATATCTTGGATGGCTTGTGCTAGTAACATTCCTGTCACACCAATGCTCCTCTAACATGCATCCCACCTCCCTTTCTCACCCGGTGTGACAACACCTCATGGAGCAGTGATAGTGGCTGAGCAAGTATTTAATTGCACTATCTAGCTGGTATTATTATTATTAAGCACAAACATGTGAATCATGATTCCATCATAACCTTGCACTGTACAACAATTCAAACTTTTAATAATACAAAGAAAAGGATGTGTCATATTTGTCAGTGACAGGCTTTCAAGCATTTATGCGGATGACCACTGCAAAGTTTGCACCTTTAAAAACAAGTCAAGTATGGCACACTATATAGTTCCACATAGAAAAATAAATACATAAATACATATATATATTTTTTTAAATTACAATTGCACATAAACTTTGGTGTTTACTAACTGTAACACAAAATCTGCACATTTGCGATATAAGTGGTTGTGGCAGAGTTTTGCATCGATCATAAAGTAAATGAATGGATGTAGCATGAGTACAGGGAGGCATGAAAGCGCTGATCCATAGATATTTTCCACAAGCAAAGGATTATAGGAGGCGGTTATAAGACATCGCTGTCAGTTTTGCCTGGAAAGGCACTTCCCTCTCCACTGTCACTCAATGTCAGGGGCTGGGGACAGAGCCAGGAGCTGTGTGACATGTCAGGGACAGAAGGTGTGAGGGTGACAAGTTACCATGGATACCAGGAGGAGGGAGAGAGGGAAGAGGCCTTCACTGTTTTTGTCTGTCTCATGCTGTCCATTTAAGGTTTTTCCCTGTCTTTAATCTCCTCACCAATACAGTCTCCCTCCCTTTGCTCACCCCCCACCCGTCTTGATTCTGTGCTTCTCTTGTTTCCCTTGTTTTTTCTTTAGAAAAGCACAGAGTAAGTAAATTAGTACACAAAATTAAGGTTCAAAGGTAGATTAAAATGTAGGGTGGTTGCCTTCCAGGCATTTTACTGGCCTGAGCAGGAAGGCAGAATGATGCAACGACAAAGGGATAGACTGCAAAGTAGTAGACTTAGGCAGATTGGGATCTGGGGAAAAACAGACTCTGCTGGAGGGGAAGGGAGGTAGCAGTGGGGTGTAAGGCGAATAGAACAGATGGAGAACAGGGTAAGGAGTGGGGGATGTCTGTTCTGGAAGCCCGAGGTGTCAGTAATGAGGTCAGCAGGAACTGGCACCAACAACACTGCATTCTCTTCAAAGGCTGAATATGTAGAGTGAGTTCCTTTAGACTTCCTCCGGGAATATATACCAATATGCAGAAAAAGTTTTCTTACGATGGGGACGATCGCAAAGGAAGATCTTTTGTACCTCTTTGGTAGAAAATGCATTTTGCTGTGAATGTCAAGGTACGACTTTTTAATAGATATTACTGAAAGGAATCACGGATTTGACCAGATAATTCTGTTTTGTCTGCAAAAGGAGCTCCACGAAAATCTGAACATTTTATGCTTACATCTTTACCCCTCATAATACCATGTAGCACACTTCAAAGGTCTTCATGCAGCTTAGAAAACATCCCTTTCTCTACCTACCCTTCCCCTGCTGATCTGTGAACCAATTACATGGGAACTGTGTATCACATGACATAGTGCTCCTATAAAAAGAAAAAAACACTGCACGGACATCTCTGTTTTAGAAAGGAGAAAGAAGATCAGCTGTTTGCTGTCCATTGGCAGGGAGAGAGTGTGAGGGATAGCAGGATGAGAACAGCATGGGGCTTATTTATGAAAAGAGTGCTGACAAGAACGCCCAAACAGCTTCCAAATATCAATTGTGAGAGCTGAAAATGAAACACTGAATCTCACTTGTTGCTATGGACAACTCTTTTTACATAATATCTTATGTGCTCTTTACACTGCCTGAACTTGACAGTGTCTGACTGAACGAGCAGTGCCAGATCCCCAAGTGCCAATTTAAAAGTCATGTCTGTTTATTTTTGCTGGTAGAGATCTAGAATTGCACCTACCTCTTTCAAGTGTGCCCAAGTTTTGTAAAAGTAGTTGTTCATCTAAAAACTGTATATAGACATCTGGAGAGCTACGATAATTGCAAACTATTGTAGCGTTGTGGGTGACCAGGTGGCAATGGTAGTTACGCACGCACGTACACACGCACACACACAGTTTCAGTTAGATCCAGCAATTGTTGTTATGTATGCACACAAACGATCTTCTCCACCAATGTCTAGCATCACTGCTCTCACTGGAACACTTCCTACCTAAAGTTAGAAAAGTAAAAAAAACTATTAGGGTCTTTTAGGATGCAGTTCAGTTGAGGAGGCCTTGGATAAGCTGCATCTGAAGGGAAATAGACATGTGAGATTGCTATCCTGGTGTATAAGCTGTGCTTTTTAACCTTTATAACATTAGGCCAAAAGCAACCTGGCATATCTGGAGATTATAACGATTAGTGGAGAAAACCATTTGCCTGCTGGGGCTCGCTGTTTTTCTTTGCATTGCATTACCATATACAACCAGACATTTTAGCTGCCCAAACAGAAAGACTGGTATTATATACAGGGATGAATTTACATTTTTCTTCCTTAGGTAAGCTACCCTGTGCTGTTAATCCCACCTCCACTGCTTTGGATGTTGCCCCCACACACACATCACAAAAGCTGTTCCACATAAATATGAGAAAATAATCACTTATACAGTTAAATAAACAAAGGCCTCATTCACACTGTAATCGGCCAGCATGTACAGCTCCGTGCTGTGTGCACGGCCGTATCGGGCAGCTCCCAAAAAGGACAGGTGCTGCGTGTGATTAGTACACAGCCTCCATCCATCTCTATGGGACTACGCGGCCGTACGCCCCCCCTGCGCTCACCTCTAGTGCAGGTCCGTAAGGGTGCGTGTTTCCTGGCTCGGACGCAGACAGGATCCATAATTTAACTCGAGTTAAACTGCCCCAGTGAAATTCACTCAAAATGTAAAGGGCCTTAATTCCGATCGCAAACGAGGTCTTTTAGCCAGGGATCTTCGTCGCCTTAATCCAGATGTGGTATTTCTACAAGGAACACATTTCACATCTCAAAATACTTTTAACTTCTGACGCAAACAATATCCTGTTTCTTACTCAGCCACAACCCGATCAGGGAGAAAGGCTGGTGTGACGATTCTCCTTAAATCTATTTGTCCTTTTATCACAACTGATATCTTACACAACAAAGGTCGATACCTTATCCTTATAAGGGGTTATGGGGTACAGAGAAAGTGACTTTGTGTAATATCTATGTGCCTAACACCAATCAAATTCCATTTTTGAGTAGCGTTATATCCAGAGTAACATCCCTAAATCACGGTTGTACTCTTTCCCCTCTATTATTTGCCCTTTGTGTAGAACCCTTAGCTGCACATTCTCCAGATATATCTGGTGTCACTATTAATGTTCACAGTTTTAAACTCTCATTTTTGTGCAGATGACATTCTGTTAACGCTCACCACACCTCTAATTCACACACTCTATTCTTCACTGTTGAGCTATAAACTTAATCTCACCAAAACAGAATCCTTGCTCATTAACATCCCCCCTACTATACTTTCCTCCCTTCGAACTTCATTTGCATATAATTGGAAAACAGATAAGCTGAAATACCTTGGCATCCATCTTACATCTCAAGGTTCACACCTGTATCAGGACAATTATCTCTCACTCTTCAGGTAATTCCGGACCATCCTTCAGAAATGGAGGCCATACCGCTTGTCTTGGATAGGTAAACTTACTTCACTTAAAATGACTCTACTACCAAAATAACTTTTTTTTAAACCTTGCCTAGCCGAGTACCTATGAAAGATCCTAAACTTTTGCAACAACGCTGGCTTAATTTCACTTGGAGTGACTCCAGACATAGAATTTCCAGGCGAGTCCTCATGTACTCCAAAGCTCAGGTGGGTTTGGGGTTTACGGATATTCATAAATATTATTTAGCAGCCCATCTTCGTCACTTATCTCACTGGATAGCTCTTCAACCTCCTAGTCACTGGGCTGAGATTGAACATTACTGAATTTCCCTAAAACACCTCAATTCCCTTCTCTGGTCTTCATCATATACTCCAAAACCTTATTCTTTACTTGCTCCCATGGTTTACACTAGATATATACGGATATATGCTATCAAGCGATTCTCTTTGACTTCAAGGTCCTCCCCTATGGTCTCCTTTTTATACTTTCCTACCCTTCCTGCTACTCTGGATCATGGTGTTGCTTGTCTGCGGTTCCATAAATCCCTATTTCGCTTTCATGATATTATTAATTAAACTGGAACATTGCTTCCTTTCTCGGATAGCCAAATGAAATGTAAGCTCCCCTCTCGCTGTCAGTTTTCCTACAGAGCAAGCCCTATTTTTTGCGTTTGCAGTGGAGCGGTACGCTGGCAAAGTCTTGACACGCGTTCAATCGCACTGCGGGGGGGGGGGCGTGGAAGCGGTGCCATTGAATTCAATGCATCGCCACGCCCCCTCACACCCCAAAAAGCCGGGAGAAGTTTCTTAGCGATCGCGGTGCGTTCCAGCAGCTACCGCTCTGGAACGCACACGCTTTTGGTGTGAACAAGGCCTAATAGGCACCTGAAAAAGACCTAGTCTAATACATGCACCTCTTTTTCTATGCAAAACAAGTCTGTGTTGTGACACTGATGAGTGTGGCCATACTGAGCTACACTAAGGCCCCATTCACACCTAGGCGTATTGTAATATGTGCGTCTGTCGCACAATTTTTTTACCGATTCGCGGTAAAAAAGTTGAGCGATTCCGAAGGCTACTTGGCTGTATCCCAATGGAAAACGCCCTACAAAACGGCCCAAAGTAGTACCTGGTCCAGGTCCTTTTCAGGCGTGGGCCGTTTTGTAGGGCGTTAGGGACGGGCGGAAATACGGCAAGGTGGGAACGAGGCCATTGACTACAATGCAATTTATATTTTTGAGCGTTTTGTAGAGCGTTCATCGAGCGTAGAACGCGCTACAAAACGGTCAGGTGTGAACGAGGGCTAACACAGGGCACTATAGTGAAAGCGCAGGAAGCATTATTTCCACTAAGAAAAAAGGTAGTTTATGGCTTTACCAATCAAAAATCAATCAGAAAAATATAACATAGGGGTACAAGATTTTAAAGAGGCAAAAAGGTATGTACAGTTAAACAGACTTTAAGTAATTAGAGTTTTGTGTTTCTAATATAAACATCCATAAATCTTGATGCTTTAATATTTTTTTCTTAAAGTGGGCCCCGTCACTGTAGTAAAGCTTCACCCCCTCTGTCATTCAGGGAGACCTAATCAATTCTACAGTATACAAACTGCAACATTTCCCCTTCATTTACTGATAGGCAATGTCTGACAATGTTAGATGGATGTGCGGAATCTGGATTGCTGTAGTCATGGAGATGTTCAGAAATCCCCCTTTTTTAATTGGCAACTAGCAAAGCTTGCACACTGTATTCCACATTGAAAACACAACATCAACTTTACAAGTCACATATTCTTTGACTTCGCATGTATTCTCTGGCTAAATTCACAGCAGGTGCATCTACTCATACAAAATATGTGAAAATCAGTTGATCCACTCAGGGCGGCGTCACCCTCTCTAATCAAACTAGGAGAGAGGCCACCAGTTATTGTTGGGGACCTCCTACGTACAAATCTCACCCCCACCTTTTGGGACTTCTTGGAGCAATTATCAATATACAATATTGGTAAACTTTCTGCTACCTTTGATCCATAGAAAACCAAACTGCTTTTAATGATTATTATGGAAACGTATGTGGCTTATAACATGTACACAGCATGATAAAGTTATTTATCAATAAGAGGCTTTTTAATTGTATACTTTTTTATGTGGGTACTACAAAAACAAAAGAGAAAAATGGACCAACAACAAAATAAAAGTACATACCAACAGTACAAAAAACTAAATAGAAGAGCTAAGCAAGGTGTTTATAAGAACTATTTTGGATTAACTGAAAGTTAAAGTGATATTAAAGGTTTTTAAGCTATTTCAAATGCTGATTACATTGTTTACAATTAATATTGCTTCTTGCCATTTCAAAGTTTAATTTCCTGCAGAATGAGCTGGTCCCCTGAGCACTGGCCCTGATATCCTGATTTAGGGTGGCTCCTTTCCCTTCCAGGGTCCTATGTAGACACCCTTGTATGTGCTAGTAAGCTGTGTCTGTCTCCACAAACACACAGACACAGCAAGGCAAGCTACTCCCTGCTCTCTCCTCCTCTCTTTTACCTTCAAGCTAGTAGATGGACTGCTGCTGGAGACTGTCCCTTGTGATCTTGTACTAAACATGAAGTTCAGGGAAGCCAAGCTGAGAGAGTTAGAGTCAGCTGTTAGTAAACATGATGGAAAAAATAATATTAAGAAATACCTTTATATACAGTAATATGCAAGTGTGGAGATTTGGTCAGGATCAATGGTGTCCTCAATGCTGAGAAATACAAGCAGATATTTATCCATCATGCCATACCATCAAGAAGGCATGTAATTGGCCCCAAATTTATTCTGCAGCAGGACGACCCAAAACATACAGCCAATGTCATTAAGAACTATCTTCAGCGTAAAGAAGAACAAGGAGTGCTGGAAGTGATAGTTTGGCCCCCAGAGAGCCATGATCTCAACATCTTTGAGTCTGTCTGGGATTACATGAAGAGACGGAAGGATTGATGCTGCAACTACCATGCTTCACTGTTGGGATGATATTGGGCAGGTGATGAGCGGTGCCTGGTTTCCTCCAGACATAACGTTTAGAATTGAGGCCAAACAGTTCAATCTTGGTTTCATAATACCAGAGAATCTTGTTCCTCACAGTCTGAGAGTCCTTCAGGTCCTTTTTTGCAAACTCCATGCGGGCTTTCATGTGTTTTGCACTGAGGAGAGGCTTCCATCTGGCCACGCTGCCATAAAAGCTAGATCGGGCTGCAATGACGGTTGTCCTTCTGGAACTGTGTCCCATCTCCACACAGGATCTCTGTAGCTCAGTCAGAGTGACCATTGGGTTCTTGGTCATCTCTCTTACTAAGGCCTTTCATCCCCGATTGTTCAGTTTGGCCAGGTGACCAGCTCTTGGAAGAGTCCTGGTTGTGCCAAACTTCTTCCATTTGAGAATTATGGAGGCCACTGTGCTCTTGGGAACCTTGGTGCAACAGAATCTTTTGGTAGGCTTCCTCAGAGCGGTGTCTAGCAATATTCCAGTCTCTGAGCTCTGAAGGCAGTTCCTTTGACTTCATGGCTTTTGCTCTGATATAGAATGCATTGTCAGCTGTGAGGCTTTCTATAGAGATGTGTGAGGCCTTCCAAAATCATGTCCAATCAATTTAATTTACGACAGGTGGACTCCAATCAAGGTGTAAAAACATCTTAGCAACGATCCAGAGAAATGGGAGGCACCTCAGCTAAATTTCAAGTGTTGTTGCAAAGGGTCGGAATACTTCTGCCAATGTGATATTTCAGTTTTTCCTTTTTCATACATTTGAAAACATTTCTAAAATTCACTTTGTCATTATGGGGTACTGAGTGTAGATTACTGATAATTGTATTTTTAGTTTTGGTGTGTTATTTCAAATAAAAGGTTGGTTATTTAACTATATTGGCTTGGAGTTTTATGATTCAGATTATTTTAAATCCATAAAACTAATTAAAATGTCTGCTATAATACATGCAATTATTTAAAAAATGTTTTAAAAAGGGGGGACAAAAAGTTATTTTTGGTTTTGGCCTGACTAACTTTGCTGCGGGAGGTGCATTGCGATGCCATTCATTTCAATGGCACCCCAAACGCGTCTCCTGCCTGCAGTGTGATCGCCTACACTAGAAATCTGAGAGTCCTTCAGGTCCTTTTTTGCAAACTCCATGCGGGCTTTCATGTGTTTTGCACTGAGGAGAGGCTTCCATCTGGCCACGCTGCCATAAAAGCTAGATCGGGCTGCAATGACGGTTGTCCTTCTGGAACTGTGTCCCATCTCCACACAGGATCTCTGTAGCTCAGTCAGAGTGACCATTGGGTTCTTGGTCATCTCTCTTACTAAGGCCTTTCATCCCCGATTGTTCAGTTTGGCCAGGTGACCAGCTCTTGGAAGAGTCCTGGTTGTGCCAAACTTCTTCCATTTGAGAATTATGGAGGCCACTGTGCTCTTGGGAACCTTGGTGCAACAGAATCTTTTGGTAGGCTTCCTCAGAGCGGTGTCTAGCAATATTCCAGTCTCTGAGCTCTGAAGGCAGTTCCTTTGACTTCATGGCTTTTGCTCTGATATAGAATGCATTGTCAGCTGTGAGGCTTTCTATAGAGATGTGTGAGGCCTTCCAAAATCATGTCCAATCAATTTAATTTACGACAGGTGGACTCCAATCAAGGTGTAAAAACATCTTAGCAACGATCCAGAGAAATGGGAGGCACCTCAGCTAAATTTCAAGTGTTGTTGCAAAGGGTCGGAATACTTCTGCCAATGTGATATTTCAGTTTTTCCTTTTTCATACATTTGAAAACATTTCTAAAATTCACTTTGTCATTATGGGGTACTGAGTGTAGATTACTGATAATTGTATTTTTAGTTTTGGTGTGTTATTTCAAATAAAAGGTTGGTTATTTAACTATATTGGCTTGGAGTTTTATGATTCAGATTATTTTAAATCCATAAAACTAATTAAAATGTCTGCTATAATACATGCAATTATTTAAAAAATGTTTTAAAAAGGGGGGACAAAAAGTTATTTTTGGTTTTGGCCTGACTAACTTTGCTGCGGGAGGTGCATTGCGATGCCATTCATTTCAATGGCACCCCAAACGCGTCTCCTGCCTGCAGTGTGATCGCCTACACTAGAACGCGTGGTACAGCAATGCCGTGCAATTACAACAAATTGCACATGCAGTTTCATTCTGAAGTAAACTTCCTGTTTTGGAACACTCCATTTGTGTATTTTATTTAAAATTAAGCATGGTATTTAATTTTTTTTTTTTAAATTTGATTAATCAAAAAACTATCGTTAGTCCTACTGACAGCCAAACCTTGCAAAGTACACCAGGAGAGCCACTGCCCTGCTGCAATCTGCAATTTTGTTAGGCCAATGGGCCAGCAGCATAACAGCCAAACATCTAGCATTTTCAGAAGAAAAGCTTAGCAATGCTTACCTCCATATGTAGGTGCACATTTCATGTATGTACATAGCAGATTTGAACACATCATCTGCTGCAAATTGTGGTTTAATTTATGACCTGCTATTTGAAGATATTTAACCAAATTAAAGTGGACCTTTCAGTAACTATACACGTACACATCAATAAATTCCTGACATGTCACAACAAATAGTGCAATTATTCAAAAAATTGTTCCCTTTATTATTAAAAAGCAGTCCTTGAGTTCAAGTGATTTTGTCTAAACTGAGATGATGTTATCAATCTGCTGTAAGCAGGAGGGAGACATCATCAGCGTCCTCTACCCTGGTTCTGCAATACTATACTTTTGTAGAAAGTCACAAGGAGAGAGGCTGCAGTATGGTGCTGAGCTGTTTTATTGTGAACACAGCCAAGAATTACACAGGCATCAGGATTTACATGATTGTGCTATCACTGATCCAGCTCCTCAGTCTAAGGCCCCATTCACACCTGACCGTTTTGTAGCGCGTCCTACGCTCGATGAACGCTCTACAAAACGGTCAAAAAAATAAATAGCATTGTAGTCAATGGTATCGTTCCCACCTGTCCGTATTTCCGCCCGTCCCGAACACACTACAAAACGGCCCACACATGAAAAGGTCCCGGAGCGTTTTTTGCTGCGTATTGGTCCGTTTTGTAGGGCGTTTTCCATTTGTATACTGCCAAGTAGCCTTTGGGGTCGCGCGACTTTTTACCGCGAATCGCGGTAAAAAAAACGTGTGACGGTCGCGCGACAGACGCACATATTACAATACGCATAGGTGTGAATGGGGGCTAAGAAGTAGAGCTGACCCCGGAAAAAAGATGGTGCTGTCCTTCTGGAGAAAAAAAAGCAAAGGCATTGTCAGGGAAAGTACCGATATACCTGTGAGATCAATAATACCTGTAAGTGTTATACTTACACATTACTTACTATATGTGACTGTAAGAAATATAACTCTTTAGCTTAGCAATACCTTGAAAAATGGAGAACTATGTTTATGTCAGTGTTGAGCAATCTGTCAGCAACCCCCTGCTTCTGCGCATGCGCAAAGTCCCGCTTTCCGTACCATTGGGAAACGTGCACGTGCGCGCCACCGACTGGTCGCGAAAAAGCGCGCTGAACGGCGCACAGGAAGTGACACACTGACCTAATTATTCCCACTATATAAGCTCAGCCTGCATGCCTCCATATTGCTGGATTATCTTCAGCTCTCCTGTGTCCTGTGATTTACCTGCCTGCTTTAGTTTGACCCGGATCTGCCTTGACCATTCTTGCCTGCCCCTGAATTGTTTACTGGACTTTGCCTCTGCCTCATCCCTGTGTACTGTACCTTCCCGATTGGTTTGACCTTGGCTCGTTTACCTGGATTTCGGATTTTGCCCGGTTCTACTACAGCACGTGGATTTCAGCTTGCACGGTGTTATCCCCACTGGCACCCGTGCCACTCGCTGTCTACTTGGACTCTGTTCCCATCCCCAGAGTCCTCCGTTCACGAGGTGCAAGGGAGGTCTCCTCACACATTCAGTCTCCAATCAGGTACGTGACACAATCTGTGGCTCTCCAACTCTTACTAACCTACACTTTTCAAATCCAACCATACGCCTTACATGGATTTGCATGTCCAAAATATTTCAAGTGCTATAGGTTGCACACTAGTTTAAATTAAGGTGTTTTAAGACAATGATAAGGAGATGTCTAGATGCCACACAGGGGCATCACAAGGGGGGTGCGGCCCACACCTGGGTGACACCATTGGAGGGGTGACACCAAAATGACTTGCCAGTCATTTTTGTGTCACCCCCCTCTGAAAAGTTGGGCGCTCGGTCATGCACCGAACGCCCGACAGTATCAGGAGGTAGGAGGGGACCAGGCGGCATACCTTATCCCGCCGGGTGATTGTCCCCTCCTCTCTCTGCCGCCGTCCAACACCAAGATGGCCGCCGGCAGGTATCAGAAGAGCGCCGCGCGTTTGCGATGACGTCTCTGCGGGGTGACACCCAGGAACATTAAAGTGACATTAAACCCTCAGATTTTTTAACATTAACCAATACTGTAATGTGTGCATTACTGTAATCCATGGTTGTTTCCCTTCTCTTTGCTGCTCTTCTTCCTTTTAAATCCGTATCTCTTCTCATGCTGGGGGAGAACTTCCCTTTGCAGGTGAGTGCCTCTTCCTGTAGTGCTGGCTCAGGTTGTGAACCTACACACAGACAACATGTATCCATTCCAGAGACGAGGCAGTCTGCTGCAAAACAGAAGTTCTGCCCAGCATGAGAACAGATACAGATTTAAAAGGAAGAGCAGCAAAGAGAAGGGAAACTACCATGGATTACAGTAAGGCGCACATTACAGTATTGTTTCATGTTACAAAATCTGAGGGTTTAATGTCACTTTAAGCTGTGTCAGTCGTGCCTCAGTCTCTCTCTGTTCTTGTACCTGCTTTAGTCCCATTCTCGGTACCTTATGAAGTCTATGAAAAGGCTACAGGAAGTGACAGCCTGACAGTACCCTTACTTTGGGAAACAGGATAACATACCTCCCAATGTTCTAAGATTGGAAAAAGGGAAAACTTTTACAGTGCATGTCAGGGCAAAAAAAAAACAAAACAATAAAAACATATCTGCAGCACATTTCACCATGTTTCATCCATTTAAAAACACTGCAATAACAAACAAAAAAACCCTGTTAATTTGCCAGAAATCCAGTGGGCTCATAATTTTGTGTTTGGGCTGACAACAATGCTGCACTGATAACCCAATCAGCATGTTCAGCCTTGCCTATCGGGCTACAGAACTCCGTCTTTTCTCCACCCCTCTCTGTTCTCTGCACGCATATCTTTCCCAGCAAAACAATACTGCTGCCTTGACTTCCAAGAGCCCAGCACACTGTATGTAGGTAAAGGGCCTTCGAAAAGTATAGTTCTGGGTGCACACCTATATCAATAGAAACTCACCTCTTAACAGATGCCCCTGCAACTATTTTACAAGTTTGGTGATAATGTCACAGGAAGTAATAAAAGCTGTTTCTTGTTACAGGAACAAAGTAGAAGAAAAAAATGTCACTTCCAACAATTAACAAACTTGTACAACATCAAGAGCAAAATAGCTGTAGAGTTACTGACAGGGTGCCCATACACCTGCCGATTATCGTACGATAATCACGAGTGATCCCCCGATCGTACGATAATCGGCAGGTGTATGGAATGAGTGCTTTTCGGGAGACAAATGCCGCACGGCCGGTGTGCGCAAGTGCACACTGCCCGCTCAGCATTGGAATCATCGGAAGCCCTCCCCTCAGCGGGGAGGACTTGCGATGATCGCAAGTACAATCTGCCTGTCCAAGATGGGCAGATAGTATGAGCTTTCAATTACCTTACAACCATCGCAGGATGAAAGTCGTGCGATGGTTTTAAAGTGTATGGGCACCTTAAGTTTGATCAACATTGGCATAACAAAAGGTTCATATAGTTTAAACACACTGAGGGGAATTGATCAAAACTGGAGCAGACAGAATCTGGAGCAGCTGTGCATGGCAACCAATCAGTATCCACCTTTCATTTTCAAAGCTTCACTGAACAGACTGAGGAGAGAAGCTGATAGGTTGCCATGAGCAACTGCTCCACGTTTTGTCTGTTCCAGTTTTGATAAATTCCCCCCACTGTTGATTGTTAAAGGTTGCAAAATGTATGAAGCTGGAGTATTGGTATCTGCTATGGCACTTCCCAGCAAAACCAAGCTGATTTTGTACTGCTGGACACATGATACTGCTGATGTATGACACAATAATTAATGAAGTTTCTGTGTTAGTAAACTTGCTAAGCCGCCTACCTACCTACATGCAGTATGGATGTAAATATCGGAAAGGCGTCGTCAGAATTAGAATATAGCAGCAAAAATGTTTCCTTGAACAATATTAGATAATAGATTGGAAAAATATTCAAGTAAACTATAAATCTTTTATTAGTGGGTATATTGATTGAAAGTAATTAAAGATGTATGATATGTCAAGCTTATAAAGATTTTGCAATGTAGATCCTTTTGTATTTCTAAACAAGATCTAACTATAAATGAGGGCATTGTATCTAAAGATTGTGACCACATGTCCACAGACTTTGTGCAAGCATTATATGACCACCCACTAGGGTAAAATCTTTGAAGACCTCAATAATATGTAAATGGCGAAGAGAGAGAGAGGTAGACAATAGTAAACAGGGTACATTTTCAAACTGCCGTAATGCTTTCTCTTCCTAACAGAGGCCTGCCAGCAGTGTCAGGGTCCATCCAGAGGTATGAAACTGCCTCTAGATCTGGCTGAAAATGGATCAGGTGACTATCATTTCATATCTATTAATATCTTCAGTTACAAAAACCTGTGATCAAGACAAGGGCTACTCTGGTCTGTACAGTAGGTCCCTTTCTCTGTCTTTCAACTTTTTCCTTCAGCTCCCCTCCCCGCACACAAAAATGGTAAGACTGGTCAGATAGAAGCATTAGAAGATGGCATTTGTATGTGCACACGGACATATCTAATGCTTTCTTTGTACGCAGGAAACATAGATAGATTTTCTACTTTTTAAAAACATGTGAACAAGAGAAAAATGGAAGGTTCCCTTTTGGGTTATAACTGTAGTTTGTCACCTACGGACAGACAAATCCTGTTTGCCAGGTTGCCATAGCTACTAAAAAGGTGCCCTTGTGTCTCTGTTATGCACTCTGCTTTCATCCAGAATGCTTTCCCATTAACCTGCAACATACGGCACTAGTTCATTTGTAGAAACAAGGGGATCAGTTTACACAATAGACCATAAGGGTTTATTCTGCAGACAGTAGTACCCCTATTATGTACAGTTTCCTTTGTGCACTCTCTAGAGAAAGGATTGCACAACTTGCCTGTCTGCAGCCTTAAATTATAAGTATCAGTTTTATCTCAGTAATGGGGGGGGGCAAAGTTTTAGAAGGTCTTCTATTAGGATACAAATTAGCATATAGCTGGTTAAAAAAAACACAAGTATACCAGATTACAAATTAAATATATTTGGAAGCAAAAAACCCTGTACTGGCATTTATTTAAACAGATATAAGAATGTAAGCAGTAATATGAAAAGCCAACTGTTCTTTGTATGTGTCTGCATTGACATTGACATTTGGTAGTGCTTTACTATAGGACCATAATATAACAGAATGTTTGTCTTACCTGTAAAATCTGTTTCTTGGAGTATATCGCAGGATACAGGGGGTTCATTCTTCAAGGGGTGAGTTAAGGTGCCCATACACTGTACGAGAATTGCAGGAAATCCCGCGATCGTACGATAATCATACAGTGTATAGAAGTCGTGCGACCGTTTCTACTGTACGGTCGCACGTCTTCCGTCGAACAAGCAGGCTTGAAACCCGCCGAGAATCGTACGATTCTCGGCGGGTTAGTGGCCTGCCTGTTCGACAACTGCCGAACTGGCCGGTGTGCGCACGCGCACACTGCACGTTTGCAGTGATCGGAAGCCCGCCCCTCACTGCGGTCATCGGAAGCCCGCCCCTAAGCGGGGCAGGATTTTGATGATCGCAAGTACGATCTGCCTGTCCAAGATAGGCAGATCGTACGAGCTTTTAATAAGCTTACGACCATCGCAAGACAAAAAAGTATTGCGATGGTCGTAAGGTGTATGGGCACCTTTAGGCTGCTACCTTTAGGTTGTTGCACACTGGGAAATCAATCAAAGCTGTAAAACAGCCCTGTATAACCCCTCCCACTCCCAACATTGCTCTGGTTTTGTAGCAAGCAGTGCAAGAATGGATCACAGAAACCATAGGGGACGGTCTTGTAATGTACTCCAAGAAACTGATTTTACAGGTAAGACAAAAATGTAATTTTCTTGATCATACACCACAGGACACAGGGAGTTAACACAGCAAAAACGGTTAACCCCAACATGGAACCATAACAGAAGAGGCCCACAATCAAAGGGCCGTCCAAAAGACCTGTGGCCTAAGTTGGCATCAGCAGAGGCCTAAACGTCCTAATGGTAAAACTTTGCAAAAATGTGAACAGAGAACCACATGGCAGCCTTGCAGGTTTGGGAAACCAAGGCCTGATGCTGTAAGGCCCAGGAAGTACTAATGCTCCTAGTAGAGTGAACCCTAAACAGAAAGGGGGGAACTTTACCCTTCAAATCATAGGCCTGAGTGATAGTTCGCCAAACCCACCTAGTGATAGTGGAATAAGAAGATGACTGCCCCAGATTTGGGCCCTCAGGAATGACAAAGAGGGAGTCAGACTTGCAGATAGAAGCTGCAAGACAGTAAAGAAAGTTCAAGGACAACATACCAATGGTGATCCATGCAGTCAAATAAAGAAAGATGTTAGATACGTAAAAGGAAATTGCAAGCTGCACTGTAGGTGGTACCATACTCCGGAATTCCTCAACAGAATCTCACCCACGGTCCCTGATACATGTTGGAGGTGCCACCAAGAAATAGGCACATTTGGGGAAGCTGTCCCCTAATTTTACCTTTCTGGACGCAGGTCCATCCTGCTCAACCTTGCCTATTGTCTTCTTCATCACATGGAAATGTCATTTAAAATGTACTGATACTCTCTGGCCTTTTACTTACTGAACGCAGCTAAATCGGTCGTTCTGCAATACTGGTGATCCTCACATTTCTGAGTGGTTTCGCCGCATAGATTTAGTTACTGAGATGGAAGAGTTGATTCATGTTCACCAGAATACGATGTCAAAATACTCCCGTACATGGACTCCCTTGTTTAAAGATACACAAGCTTAAAAGACGATCATGCTCCCTGGAGTCACCAGCTCCCCTTCTTAATGTTTAACCCAAGATGTTTTTCCTTTCTTCCACCTGTAGAGAAGTTTGGGAAGGACCTGTGCACCCCAATGGATCACGCAGAGAATGGAGTCCTGATACTGCTTATGACACCATCACATTTTAACATGCCACTCTGCTTACCCCCAATTCACCTTCTCGTCTGTTGTTTATTTCTCTACCTTTTCACCCTTATTCTTCCTTCTCCTCTCCTCTCTCCTACTTTTCTCTCCCTCTCTCACCTTTTCCTTTTTTTTTTCTCCTCTAATCTTTCTCCACTCCCCTCTTGTAATTCCCTGAATACACCCTTCTCCACGCCGTTCCCCTTCCCCTGTCTCCCACCTTCCCCAGTCCCCCCCCCCGCCCAAGCCCCCCCCCCCCCCAGTGCTCTGCCTTCCCTTTACTCTTATATCACCTGTTGCACAATGCAGCATTTCCCTGCCTCCCCTTGCTTAGCTCATCCTCTCACATGCCTTGTATCCAACCAGATTTCATTTTTGGTTACATACTTTGACACCTTGTTTGGTTAAAAGAGAACTATGGGGTAAGTGTTTTTCCCCATAGTTCTCTTAAGGGTCACGGGAGGACATATACAAGTGTCCTGCCATGACCCAAAGTTCAGTATATCGCGTGCTACAGCTCGCGGTATACTGAGACCGCTGCTGTCGGGACGGATCCCGACACTACTGTCGAGATCCACCCAGCTGCGTGAATGACAGCTGTCTCTGACCATCTAGAGGCAGAGCAAGCTGTAGCTGTAGCTGTGCATTCCTCCACTCAGTGCTGGAGGATCGAAGCGAGGTGGGGGATCTTTGCAGGGAGCCGTGACTTATAGTCACGGCTCTCTGCAGAGAGATGATCGAGAAATGAGCAAGCAATGGTATGTGTTCGCTCACTTCCCGATCTATTGAGCCGACGTGTGACAGTCTCATTGTCACACGTCGGCCCGAACTATGAGGCTGAATGATTTTCACTCACCTCATAGTTCTCCTTTAAACTTACTTGGTGATTACCTATATGCTGATATTCTCTTGCCTGAGTGCTACCTACACTGTTTGTAACTGTTTTAAAAGTTTACAATGTTAATAAAATATTTTTAAACAAAAGAAAAAGGAATTTGACAAGGAAGTAAAAAAAGACACAGAAAAGAAGGCTTAAGCCATGGAAATCATTCCTTTATGCCTGCTGTGACATAAAGGCCCTACTGTGTTTTGCACTGATTAAAGGGAAAAGGAGAGGGATTTTTGGTTCATTTTAGGCCACCTAACTATAATCGGTGTGTTTGTACCTAAAACTGCCAAAAAAAATCAAAAATCAAATGTTGCTCTCTTGGAAACATAACAATACTGGGGATGTTCTGGACACACTTTGTTTACACCGTTCTTTGCTCCAGTGATTGGTTCACTGCTTTTTCCTATACAGTAATACCTTGGTTTACAAGTAACTTGGTTTGAGAGCGTTTTGCAAGACAAGCAAACATTTCTGAAAAATGTTGCCTTGATATACAAGCAAATGTCTTGCAATAAGAGCAAAATTTTGTAGAAAAGCACCACCCGAATAAGGCTGTAGCAGTGCGAGCGATGAATCTGTTCAACGACAACACAATGTCACATTGGATAGATTCCTTGTTAAGGTTTCACAAAATGAAAAAGATTCCATTGAGTCAAGAGATAGCAGTGATTCCGTTAGTGACAGTGAAAGTCGTCCTACACAATAATCCTCCTCTCTCTTGTCCCTCTCACACCAGCCACCAGCCACGAAGGTACCTGTAATTGGTTTATTTTTCTTTATATTTTGTACAGTATTATATTACAGTACAGTATTGTAATCATTTTTATATGAATATTTTTGGGTTGTGGAACGAATCATCTGAATTTCCATTATTTCCTATGGGGAAATTCGCTTTGATATACAAGCGCTTTGGATTACAAGCATGCTTCCGGAACGAATTATGCTCGTAAACCAAGGTATTACTGTATTTTACACAGAGCATGAGGTACAAATTCATGCATTCCCAGCTCAATCGTACGGTTTGTTACAGCAAGCCTTTAATCTTTGATCATATACTAGACAAGAGAAGATCTACAGGGAGGCCAAGATGCAAGTTTTCCCTTTTTTACAATACTGGGTCTTAAGGTGCCCATACACTGCAATTTTTGTTCGGAGAAATTGTACACGAATGGTCTTGCAAACGGAGATTGAACAGTTGATGGTATATCACCGATTTTACTTTTTGATATTGTGATCGAAATTTTTCGATTGGTCAGGTTGGAAAATTTTTCTCTGACTGAATGAAAATCGATGAATCAGTGAGGTTTTCGTTCGTCAAAAATATTAGCAAGACCACAGCACATGTGCAAAAGGAAATTATTTTCGTTGTTCGTCAAAAATTGGATAGTTTGGCTAACGAACGGTTTACGAAATTGAAATTTGACTATGCTTGATGGGGAAGTTTAGGTGTAATCGAATGAGGGTTTGCTTGAGAAATGAAAAATTTCTAACAAAAATCGTACAATGTATGGCAACCTTTGTTGTATGATTATAACAGGCAGACACTCCCACTTAATAGTTTGCTTTACTAGCCAAGAAAACATCTATAGGGATGCCAAGATGCAAGTGTTCTCTTTTTACATTACTCGGTTTTATTGTGTGAACATAGCAGGCAGACTTTCCCACTTAATAGTCTTCTCTGGTCTGTTTCAGTATCTACAGAACACAAACAAAAATAATCTTTTCATGAAAGGCTACTAACATTCTCTGGAGAGTAATTTGTTCTCAAACAAAAGTAGAGTTTACTTTAAGCAATAATAAAGGCAAAATATCAGCTACAGGAGGTATTTACTTGGTAGTACTAAGACATACCAGCATGTCAATATCTTATCTACAAAAGCAACCACAAAATATCAAGATGACCTACAGACACTCTATACATATATCATACTCTATACATTCTGATTCTCATAACAATCTTCATGATTGCAAGACATTTCTTTTGTTAAAGGAGAACTATGGGGTTAGGGCTTTTCCCTATAGTTCTCCTTAGGGTAACGGGAGGACACAAACTAGCGTCCTCCCGTCACCCAAAGCTCAGTATACTGCGAGCTACAGCTCGCGGTATACTGAGCCGTCGCAGCTGAAGCGGATCCCGACAATTATGTCTGGATCCGCCCAGCTGCGTGAGTGACAGCTGGCTCTGCCTATCTAGAGGCAGAGCCAGCTGTACCCGCCCCCTCCCCGTCCGTTCCGCCAGTCAGCGCTGGAGGATCGGAGCAGGGAGGGGGGAATCCAGCCCCTCCCCCTGTCACGGCAGAGGGCCGTGACAGGATCGAGAAGTGAGCGAACGCCGGTATGTGTTCGCTCACTTCCCGATCTACTGAGCCGACCTGTGACAGTTTCATTGTCACAGGTCGGCTAGAACTATGAGGTGAGTGAAAAGCACTCACCTCATAGTTCTCCTTTAATGCAGAGCACCACCTTGAAAAAACGTGTTAGTCTTACCAATAACTGTTTTTCCAGAAATCTTCCAAGACAGCAACGGGAATGACAGCTGGTTGATCCTATAGGAAACACAACAAACTAAAATGTAACCCCCCACCCCAATACTTTCCTCTGTACCATTGTAGCGCCCTCTGCTATGTCGCTACTAAATGTAGTTTTGCTGGTTTCTCTGGGTCTGATGGATTGATTGTTTCCCCCTGTTGCTGGGTTTGGGCCTCAGCATACAGTGAGGGAGGATCCATCCTCAGACTGTGATTATGCATCTGACTCTGACCAATCCCTGAGCAGGCTCACTCCGGGGTATGGCTGGAGGAAGGTTATAAATTACATAGTTACATAGTATTTGAGGTTGAATAAAGACATTAGACAGTATCGGTGTATCCCCAGTAATGAGTCCCGATCCAGCTGGTGGGCATGGCACTAAATAAGCCCATACAGGAGTTCCATAGAGGATTTCAGGAGTTAGGTCCGGGACAAGATAAGGTACTGCCCCACTGGCAATTTACACCCTTAATCCAGGCCAGGGTTCATAGTCATGGGGAGGAGGCTGGCCTTCAGTCCCCTCCAAGTGCCAAGAGCACAGAGGCTTCCGTGACACCCAGGAACCTTAGAATTTGGCTTATTCACCTCATCAACAGAGCAAGGCTGGAAGTTCCATGATCATGGTCCATTTAGGCTTGCAAGCCTGAAAAGACCTATATCATGCTACAAAAAGCCTGGAAACTGAACACTTTTTGCCTTTCATAGTCTTCATAAAGCTCTCCATTATATTAGATACCCCTGGGGCCAGCTGATTCATTTAGGTCTGGCAAGAAGGCTGGGCCCATGATAAGGCAGCGGTGGTCAACTTACTTTATATAGGGGGTCTCAAGAGTGGCCCCTGACATCACCAAATAGCCACACATAAAATTCAGTCAATGCAATTCTACAGTAAGCTTTCAGAGACTGCAGATGTGCTGCATGAGATGTCAAAGACTACAGGCATGCTCCAAGAGATGGTCAGTAACAAAAGACAAGCTACAGAAGATGGTCAGAGACTCCAAACATGTTTTACGAGTTGCTGGAGACCAGGAACATGCTCCAGGAGACCATCAGAGACTAGAGAAATGATAGATGAAACTGCTAGAGATCAAGGCTATTACAGCATTTTTACAAATCAGTGCTTTCCCATGTGTGCTCCCAACAGCTGAAAAATGACTTGTGCCACACTAAGTCAGAGTGGAAAAAAACAGAAAAGGGATACAGCATAGAAAAACTAGTAGAAGACAGTCACTGGCTTCAGAAAGCACCAAAATCACAGACTACCCTCTATGGGGGCCTTGAGGGCCATATTTGGCCCCTGGGGTACAGATTTGGCCTATGGCTTTAACCCCTTCGTGACGGGAGACGTACAGTGTACGTCCCGTCACAAAGTGGCTATATGACTGGCCACGTACACTGTACGTGCCGAGTTATATTAGCCTCTGTAATGCTGGTAACTGCTGATTCTCAGCAGTTCCAGTCATTAATTAATGCCTCACTATTGAGACATTCATTAATGAAATAGTTAAGCTTTTTTAAAAGCTTCTTTCTTTCATTAATGAAAGAATGAAGCCTTTACATTCAGATACGGGTTCGCTAAATAGCGATCCCGTATCTGACAGCTGAAGATAGCAGAGAGGTAGCAGTGACTCACCTCTCTGCTATTCGTTTTGACAGCTGGAGAGCCTGGCCCGATGTTAAATGATACATTTCAACCACTAGATACAAAATGTATCTCTTGAGTGAAATGTATCAGTTTTGATCGTCTAGGAACGATCAAAGACCTTTAGTGAGATCTGATTCTGACATGCTGTCAGGATCAGTCTCTAAAGTTATTATTAGCTGTTCCTAAGCTTGGAGCAGCCTGATAATAACTAAAAATTTTAAAAAGTTAATTTATTAAGCAGTCATAGTGATTGCTTGATATAAACTGACAAAAAAAAATTTTTTTTTTTTACACTTATTTTTTTTACAAAGTGTAAAAAAAAAAAAAAAGTGTACAAAAAATTAGGAAAATAAAACTTTTATATGTAAATATATTTGTATACTATAATTATTATTAAAAAAATTCTAAAAATAATAATAATCAAAACTTGCTGCTGTGGAAGGATCACACAGCAAAAATGTAAAAAGTGTGTCAGTCATTTAGGAACAGAAACTAAAAACTAGCTCAGTCATGAAGGGGTTAAGGGATCCTAGAATGTTTCCCAAACTTACTTAAATTATAACTAAACGCCAGAAAGAAAATTGAATATACAGCAGATTACTACTCCTTAGATGTGGTGCTTGCATTCGTTTTCTTTTTTTAGGCTAAGAACATTTTCAGCAAGTACAGAAAATATACTTTCTGTGAGATAACTTGGAAGCATTAAACAATATTATCTTCCTTCTGTAAACTATTAATCTTACCATCCCCCATGTAATGAAGAAGCACAAAGACAGACATGTATGAAGTCCAGCCTAGGTGACAGCTATAGCTCCTTCCATAGGTACAGTGAAGGAGTGAGTATAGCTATCCAGGGACAGGAAGTGTGTTATTCATAGGAGAACCATGCAAAAATTAAGGGGGGGAAATCCAGAAAAAAAGAAAACTAATGCAGCCACCTCATCTATGGATGGATAAGCCGCAATATATTACATTTTTGGTTTTAGGTGGATATGTTTTATTGCGACCCTGTCAATTGACAGAAAAATCAAGTTTTTATACCCACCATTTTAGCGCCTGTTTCTCCCATCTTCCCCGCATTCCAGCTCAGCAACCTATGCACAACTTCCATGAGTGTCCAATACCTGTATTTCACTCTGCGTGCTGTGGTTTCATCCTCCAACCTCTTACATCGCTACAGGATTCGGCAGTGACATAGGGGTTAGAGCACATGTGTCAAACTCAAGGCCCAGGGGCCGAACAGGCCATTTCCTGGACTTCTACTTTCAGATCTAGGTATTAAGTTATTACTAAAACCAGTGATAATCGAATGCAGAGGCAATTATGATAAAGATTAGATACATTTATATAGTCTTACAGGCCCTTTGATGTTGATGCGGCCCACGATTAAATTGAGTTTGACACCCTTGGGTTAGAGGATGAAACCAAAGCTTAACACCATGGATGGATGAATCTCCCACTGTGTATGTTGTATTCTGACAGCAGCTGTCAGGCAGACATTCAGACAGTGTGCAGCTGTCAGAATACCTCAACAATGACAACAGCAGATTGGCTGCCGCACTGTTAATGGAAAAGCTTTCCGTCCGCCTCCTCTGATTTTCTGATTGAAGGGCCACCCAATGACCGAATTTTAGCCAGTTCATCAAGAACCAGCCGAAATTCATACAGTGTATGGCCACCTCTACTAAAAGTTCCTTGCTTTCGTCCCCTAGGCATAAACCAGCAGTTGACCGAGGGATAGCCCCACTGCAAAGGGGAGGGTTTTTTGTTTGCCCGGAGCTAGATTTAAAATGACTCTAGACTCAGGAGTAAAATCGTAAATATGCTTTCAAGTACCTTAACTATTAACAAAAATGTATCTTATTTGTGTATCACTCGGCTGTAGATCCTCAAATCATCTCTGAATTGGTGCCGACACTGTCCTTCCTTCTGGAGGATGGCTACTTCTGTTCCCCATGGTCCCTGTGTGTGTTATAAAGTAGCCACCTCTCAAAGCTCACTCCTGTGATGAACTACAATCTCAATACAAATTAGTAAACTAAATGTGAGATTTTAGTCCATCACAGAGCGAGCTTGGAGCGGTAACTACTTTACAGTACACTCAGGGACCATGGGGAACAAAAGTAGCCACCCTCCAGAAGGAAGGACAGTGTTGGCACCATTTCAGAGATAATTTGAGGATCTACAGCCGAGGGATACACACATAAGATACATTTTTGTTACGGCCTCGTTCACACCTGACACAGTGCGTTCCGCCCCGATTCTGGCCAGGACGCACTGCATCGCATTGCAGCTGGCTCACGAAGTTCTGGGGCAGGAGAGGGGGTGGCGGTCTATTGAAGTGAATGGCACCGTAGCCACACCCTTTGGCCGCACAGGAACGCAAGGCACATCAATGTCTGTGGTTCGGTCCGAACAAAATGCTGCAAGCACTATTTTGTTTGGACCAGTCCACACCGCAGGTATTGATGCGCCTTGCATTCTCATGTGGCCGTAGGGCCCCCTCCTACCCCATAACATAGTGAGCCGGACAAAATGTGATGCAATGAGTTCCGGACAAAAATAGGGTTGCCACCTGTCCTGGATTCAGCTGGAAAGTCTGGGTTTTTAGTCCTCTATGTTCCGTGTCTGGGTTTCAATTAGGGTTGCCACCTTTTCTTCAGGCCAAACCCGAACACTATAGCGCTTCACGGCAATTTGTTTGTAAAGTATACACTATGCATGTATTTTGTAAATAAATGACATTTGAGTTAATCACAACTTACCAGTATGCCACAGGTTCCCAGATATGCATTCTGTAGATAAGTGTACAAAGCAGTACCCATATACCTTGCCGCAGTTCTTACCAGATATGCCAAAAGTAACGGGTGCCGGTAATGACTGCGGATGGCGCTGCTCACAACAGAACAACAATACAGATGTCTCCAGCACACCGGCACCAAGATCCCATGTTACTGCAAAATCCATTTGATTGGTAGTTGTCATTCCTAAGACAAGCACTTTCTGGGCCGCGCCGGGTCCCCTTCATCAGGCTCAGAAATGACATTCATATGCGAAGTGCGGCCCCAAACTCGTCTGCCAGACGAAAGCGCTGCTCTCCACCCCTGCTGGCTGGCTGCCGGAGAAAGATTCGTCCCTCACGGCTCCCTCTCTCGCTGATGTCACTTCCTCCCACTACAGCCGCGGAAGAAACAGAGGAGGGAGAGTCGAGGAACAGGAGACAGCGCCACCTGGTGTCCGCCGTCCTCCGCCTGCCGCAAGAAATGCAGGTATGCGGCATTGTAATGTTTGAATCATGTGCCCGGGCGGGAGGTGGCCACAGACCCGGGCACATGATTCCAAACCCGGGTTGTACGGGTGAAACCCGTACGGGTGGCAACCCTAGTTTCAATCCAGCTGAAACCCAAGCACAGCACATACAAGACTCAAAACCCGGACTGTCCAGCTGAATCCGGGACAGGTGGCAACCTTAGCCAGAACGCACTGTGTCTGGTGTGAACGAGGCTTTATAGTAAGGCCTGGTTCACACCTAGGCGTATTCCATATGCGCGTCTGTCGCACGTTTTTTTAACCGCGATTCGCGGTAAAAAAATCGCGCGACACGCGCGTTTCCGAGGGTTACTTGGCTGTATCCCAATGGAAACGCACAACAAAACGGCCCAAAGTAGTACATGCACCTTTTCAGCCGTGGGCCGTTTTGTAGCGCGTTAGGGATGGGCGGAAATACGCCAAGGTGGGAACCAGATCATTGAATACAATGGCATATTTTTGAGCGTTTTGTAGAGCGTTCGTCGAGCGTAGAACGCGCTACAAAACATTCAGGTGTGAACGAGGGCTTAGGGTACTCCTGAGTTTAGTGTCACTCTAATTATTGATATGTTTCAGCAAATTACATTTCTGTTTTGGGTTTAGATAGACTTTAAAATGGCACACTAAAGCATACATGAAATTTGTGTTTTGCAACTACTGACACATTAACTTTTAGAAACGAAAGCTAAGCCAAAAGTACACAATTAAAAGAACATTTAAAACAGCTCACTTGATCAAAAAAAAAAGAAAGAAGCAGGGACGGAATTCCTCACATTTCTGAGAAAAAGTCCCAGCACGTCAGCTGAAATTCTTTTGCACAATTTTGCTGCAGCAGACGCCTCATAACGTGACAACACGTGAACCTAACAGGGTTACAATGAGCTAAACTGGCTCATTTGTGTCTCCAGTTCAGCCGTCCTTTTCTAGGCGCCATTGTCTCACCAGTCTATTACGCTTGAGCTACGAAGAAATGGTCGCTCATATGCTAGCCCTCGCTAAGGAGGAAACCCCACATTCGTATTAGTCATAGGCGTTCTCTAGTAAGACGTGTTGCAATCTGTGCCCAGGAAGGAAGCCTATCAGAAACATGACGGAAGTGTTGTGAGCCAATCCAAAGCTGCGCAAAAGTGGACGTAGCCAATCAGCGGTGAGGATAGAACGATCGTGGCCAACCAGTATGCGCCTAGGGAGGGTTCTGGTGGGGCGGTGTCCTAGTGTTGTGTGTTGCTTTTTCCCCCGGTGAAAGTCGCTGACACTCCGGGGATAAGGTGAGGGGGGTTATTTTAAAGTTATTCGCGTTGACATACAGAACTGGGTATGGGGGAAAAGTAGAGAAACTCTTGTCGTTTCAGGTATTAGTTCTAAAATACGGGATATAGTCAGTGTACTGACGCCTACACCCAAAACTTTACAGTATAGGAGCGTTTGTCTGTCTGTATAACTTTTTAATATTGTACTGTAGTCAGGGGGGGACATTCTGCAGTCACTGCTACATTTATTATTACAGGTGCTTTGAGGAGTCACTTCACATTTATTTGCACAGCTTGACAAATGGCAGTGATGTGGGCGATGTAATAACAGAGGGGTAAACAGCACAGTATATATACATTACATATACACAATGGCAGGGAATTGATCAAAACTGGAGCATTTGTTCATGGCATCCAATCAGCTTCTCTTTTCAGTTTATTCAGTTAAGCTTTAAAAATGAAAGAGAGAAGCTGATTGGTTGCCATGGACAACTGCTCCAGATTTGATAAATCCCCCCTCAATATATTCTATTACCAAATGTGGCTATGGGAGGAATATTTTGGGTGAGTTTGCCTAGGATATTAAAAACAAAAGGGAATATTGATTGTTTGTTACTCTACAGTATGTATGTTCATGGGTTTAGTGCAAACCCAGTTCACCTAAGCCTGTGCTAAACTGTCACTACATTCAGTTGTAGTCAGGGTATTCCCTGCCCCTTTCTTATGGTAGCTGTAGGGTGGGGAATGCACCAGCCGCAACTGGCTGGGCTGGAAGGTGGGGGATATGTCTCTGACAGTTTTGCACAAGCTTGAGCAAACTCCGTTTGTACCAAACCCATGCACATCCTTAAAAGACTTAAAGGAGAACTATGAGCGGAGTGCTTTTCACTCACCTCATAGCTCTAGCCGGCCCGTGACAATGAGACTGTCACAGGTCGGCTCAGTAGATCGGGAGGTGAGCGAACACATACCGGCGTTCACTCTCTGCCGTGACGGGAGGGGCTGGACTCCCTGCTCCGATCCGCCAGCGCTGACTGGCGGGACGGGGGAGGGGGCGGGTACAGCTGGCTCTGCCTCTAGATAGGCAGAGCCAGTTGTCAGTCACGCAGCTGGGCGGATCCCGTCATCTACGTCGGGATCCGCTCCAGGTGCGGCGTCTCAGTATACCGCGAGCTACAGCTCGCGGTATACTGAGCCAAGGGTGACGGGAGGACGCTAGTTTGTCCTCCCGTTACCCTAAGGAGAACTATGGGGAAAAGCCTTAACACCATAGTTCTCCTTTTAAGGCTGGGCTTGTTGTGAAACCAGTTCGCCCAGGCCTGCTCAAAACTCTGACCAATGTCTCTGCATAGCCTGCTACGCAGCTATACATCACAAGGGAGCAGGAAATGGACCCCTCTCCTGTGGAACTGCCACCACTGACTGGATCAGGAAAATGGGCTGGTGATTAGAGTTTTGAGTGGGATTGAATGAACTCGGGTGAAATGGGTTTGCACTAAGCCCAGCCTCATGTCTAATCCCAACCCTTCAGTCCCCATTAAAACTTGAGCGTGAGCGTTTTCAGGCAATTTCGAAGCCCTTTATTTTTTTTTTTAGACTTGAGCCTTTTTTGTTTTAGGTAGTTACCAGGATGAGGAGATAGTTGTTAAGTAAAGCACATTACCCCACGTTTTTCAGGTATTTTGCAGTCTGTGGGGTCAAAAATGCACGATTCTGTCCAAAAAGGAGCTCACGTACTTTCAGTGAACAAGCACCATAGAAAATAATGAGATTCTTCATGGTGAGCATTGTCATGCTTTAGGAAACACATGTGTGAATGGGCGCTTATAGTGTCGCCAGTGGAGGAGGGAGTAGTGCCACCCTGGTGTATGGTGTAAGTGTTGTATGCATAGACATTGTTTAAAGTAGGGATGCATCGATACCGAGTATTTGGGCGAGTACTCGTACTTGCCCAAATGCTCCGATACCTTACCCGATACCGAAACTTCTGGTCAGAAGAAGATTTCTTCTGACAGGCAGTGCCGTAGGGGAACATGGAGCCCGCCGCCCAGCTTCCTGATTGGTTGGGAAGCAGACTCTATGCTGATTGGCTGGGAAGCTGGCTTCCTGGCCAATCAGCATCGAGCCAACCGAACAGCCGGCTCCTTCCTGATTGGCTGGAGCCGGCTTCCCGGCCAACCAGGGAGGCGGGTCATTACTCGCCGCCCATCTTCCTGATTGGCCGGGAAGCCGGCTCTATACTAATTGGCTGGGAAACCGGTTTCCCGGTTAATCACAATCAAGCCGGCCAAACAACATGGAGCCGGCTTCCGGGGCAATTAGGAAGCCAGGCGCCATGTCATTAATCACATTATTCACAGTTAACTAAGTAAATTTTGTGGCCTATACAGGCTTTCAAAAGCATCGCCTATGGACAATTTTGGGTACCAAACTTTTTGAGTGATTTACGGGGGCACACTCAATTTTTGTATAAATGACTTTTTATTGGAAATTTAACATGAAAAACAAAGGCACACATTGTCAGTTAAAAAGGCATCTAAAGAAACAACGTACTGATGAGCAATCAAGAAAGATAACTTTACAGCTATCAATTGAAATATCTAGTATGCATAAATAAAACTGTTATAACCTCAAAGTATTAAAGTTAGTATCCAGAACAAAGAGAAAGCCTCAAACAGCATGAGGGTGAAAAGGGAACCTACGAGAGGCAATGAGCCCATAAGAGATGGAAACATAGACAAGTAAAGTCTGTTCCTCATTATCATGGAAGGGAGGAGAAGTTTCCAAACATTGAACTCACATCAAGCCAGAGGAAGTGCCATCGGACCAGTCCAGGAGTCGCCAAGGGGACCACACCCGTTCAAATTTTTTTAAACGGAATTGTGTAATCGAGCTGTAAGATATTCCAAGTTGTGGATATCATAAATCCTTCGAAGCAAATCCACGTGAGACGGAGGGGTAAGTTGCCACCATTTTAAAGCTATGAGGCATCTGGCTGCTCTGAGGAAATGATAAATAAGCTGAGTACAAGTCGTGGATACATATGCGTTGGGGAGTCCCAAAAGCAAATGTACAAGGTCTTCTGGTACAGTCATATCGACCAAACATTTAAGCAAGGACATTACACGTTCCCAAAAGGGATGTATCTTGGGACATTCCCAGAAGATATGTAGTGGACTGCCTTTGTATTTTGTACAGTGCCAACACACTGATGGCAACAAAGAATTCATGTGGTGTAAAAGGTCCGGGGTGCGATACCAGTGATACAGGATTTTTTTTACTGATTTTCCCTATAGAGAGTGCAAATAGATGTCTTGTTAGCATTAGTCCAAATCGCCTCCATGTCCAATGTCCTACCCAAAGCCGTATCCCATTTAAACATGTATTTATGTATAGGAAAGGGGTGAGTGGGTATTGAGTTATGCAGCCTGTATATGTCAGAAATACCACGCTTTGCGGGCAGGACCATCTAAACAAAGTCTTTCAAATGGGGTAAAAACAAGAGCGGTGGAGACCAAGTATGCGAAATGTTTGATCTGAAGGAATGCAAAAAGAGATTTCGATGGAAGTTCAAATCGATTGCGTAGGTCAGGGAAAGAGAACAGGGTCCTATCAACCTTGTGTATGATATCCTTGAAAGGAAAGAGGGAATGATCAAACCAAGGGCAAGCAGTGGGATGGCCAAGCGTGGCAGGTAAAAGGGGGGTATATAGGAATGATCGCATAGGAGAAGTGGGGGAAGTCGGATTTAAATTTAAGCCTAGCAAAACGCCAAATGTCTTTAGTATGTTTCATGGAAGATAAAAGGAGCAGTCAGCGAAGATAGTGGGGTAGGCCTGAGGTGGGGGGAGTTAAGATGTAATGGGGTAATCCAGAGGCTTTCTATTTCCGCCCAGCTGTTAGGGGGGTAGAGAGAGGACCGGGATGCCAGGTGACGTAAATGAGCAGCCAAATAATATTTAAAGATATCCAGGAAGCCCAGACCACCCCGTGATCTGGAGGCCACTAACGCAAACCTAGGGACCCTATGATTGAAATTATCCCAGGTAAATTTGAGAAGAGAGCGTTGCAGAGCTTTGAAATTGGGCATAGGATTTTTTACAGGGCAATGTTTCAAAATAGTAGAGCAATTTCGGCAAAATTGTCATTTTAATGAATGTCAATGTGCCATTTTATAAGCGGTAGGACCCCCATCTCTGAAGGTAGTCTCTGGGCTCCCTGTACAGAGGAATAAAGTTCACCCTATAAAGGGAGGACACCCAAGGGGTAAGGTAGACTACCAGATACTTAAGTGTGTCAAATGTCCAATTATAATCGAAGGAAGATTTGAGGAGAACGTAGCCTGGGGACATTAATCGGCATCACTTCAGTTTTAATTAAATTCAGTTTGTACCCTGAGATGGACGAATATCTCGAACGTTCAGTGTAAATTAGGTAATGAAATAAGCAGGTTAGTCAGAGCACTCACAATTTTGAGGCTTGACATGTTTGATATCTATTTACTGTCACCATTTTATTTTCCATGGTCTCTGCTATTAGAAAATATATCCTTTTGGGGAACTGTAAACAATTATCATTTTCATGTATGCAAAAAATGGCTCGGGCAATGAAATGTTTAAATGATATCTATAGGCAAATTGTTTTTGGATAGAATGGGGAAGGGTTGAATAATCTGTCATGCTGCAACAACTAATCGACATAATCGATTATCGAAAAAGTTGTCAACTTTTTCAATCATCGATTAATCGGCTTCCGATTGGTTGGCCCTGTTCACGGCTCCACACAGCTGCGCGCCTCACCTCCTCCCCACCTCACGTTTGCCGCTGCCAGATCCGCCCACCCGCATCCACGCTCCACACGCCACACCTCTTCCCCGCCTCACGCTCACCACCCGCCCAAATCCATGATCGACGCAGGGAGTAAGAAGTAAGGAGGAGCAGGTGTGGGCGGATGACTGCCGCCGATAGACAGGCCCGATCTCAGAAACAAGTTGCTGGAAGACTGCTCAGGTAAGCCTGCGCTTTCCCCCACATGGTGCTCTATAATGTATTGCTGGGATTTGTTTTCCTCTATAGCTGATGGTACATTGTGCTGTATATTATACCATCAGCTATAGAGGAATACAGATCCCAGCAATACATTATACACTGTATGTATAATGTTTTGCTGAGATTTGTTGTATTCCCATATAGCTGGGGGTATTCTGCATTGCGCTGTATAGAGGACTACAAATCCCAGCAATAATACATTATACAGCGCAGTGCGGAATACCACCAGCTATAGACGAGTACAACAAATCCCAGCAATACTACATTATACAGCACAATGCAGAATACTACCAGCTATAGAGGACAAGAAAACCCAGCAATAGTACATTATACAGCGCAATGCAGACTACCACCAGCTATAATGTACTATTGCTGGGTTTTGTAGTGCTCTATAGCTAGTGGTATTCTGCATTGTGCTGTATAATATACTATTGCTGGGTTTTGTAGTCCTCTATAGCCGATGCTATTCTGCATTCATTGCTGTATAATTTTACACTTTTCATTTCACTATATTGCACACCACACTTTTTCATATTTCCACCGCTCCAAGCTTGCTCCTGTGATGGACTTCAATCTCAATACAAACTAGTAGTCCATCACTGGAGCCATTTTTTAAAATGTATTTTATTTTTATTTTTTTTATCCGATTAATCGAACTTAATAATCGGCTAACTAATCGATTTTGAAAATAATCGTTAGCTGCAGCTCTACTGTCATGTTACCCCTCTAAGGGTTTTAATCCTTTCCTACTCTATCCAAAACTTAAAAAGGTTTTGGCTATATATACAATTTAATGGCTTCCTAGATAATTGTAATCTGGGAAAAGTGCTGCTTGCTTTACATTTTTTTTTTTTTGCTTTCATGGTTTCCATTCCGTGACCGCTTTCCTTTTATAATCCTACCTCATACTCTAGACAAATAATTGTCTTGTGGTTTGAATGATTCTTTGCTTCTGATAAGGCACAAGGGGATTATTCATTTATGCCATGACTTTGTTTCCTGAAATACATGTGTTCTGAAAGCTTTCTGTGAGTTAAACAATTGTTTTCCATTGACGATAATACAAACGGCTATAGTGCCTGTTCTGTTTGCCTAATTTTAATCCTGTTTACACTAGGGCTGCAACCAACTAATTGATTATAAGAATAGTTGTCAACTATTCTCATTATCGATTAGTTGGTTGGATCCCTTAGCTCTCTAATCCACGCTAGGAGGAGGGCACAGTAAGCAGTGGGCGGTTGCAATAGCCAGCCTGCTATTGCAATTTGAAATGGCCAGTAGCAGGCTGACTATTGCACCAGCCCACTACCTGCTGTATTTACATTTAGCTACTGTCTGCGAAATCTTACCACTGGCAGCTGTCATTCCCTGGTTTATGCTATTCAAGCTCCGTGTGCTTGCAATACAATCATTGAAACAAAAATGATAAAAGGTGGGGAAAAAAGTAATCTTCGGCTTTGGCCTGACAAATTCAGCTGCGGGAGGTGCGTTGCTGTGCCATTAATTTCAATGGCACCCCAAACACGCCTCCCACCCACAGTGTGATTGCCCGCACCGTGCGATTGCAAAAAAATGTGCATGCAGTATTCTTCTGAAGTAAACTTTGTAACACTACATTTGTGTATTTCATTTTAAATTAAACTTAAAGGAGAACTATGACATGAGTGATTTCCACTCACGTCATAGTTCTAAGCCGACCTGTGACAATGAGACTGTCGCAGGTCGGCTCAGTAGATCGGGAGGTGAGGGAAAACATACCGGGTTCCCTCACCTCTCGATCCTGTCACGGCTCTCTGCCGTGACAGGGGGAGGGGCTGGATTCCCCTCTCCCCGCTCCGATCTGCCATCGCTGACTGGCGGAACGGACGGGGGAGGGGGCGGGTACAGCTGGCTCTGCCTCTAGATAGGTAGAGCCAGCTGTCACTCACGCAGCTGGGCGGATCCCGTCATCTAAGTCGGGATCCGCTCCAGGTGCGGTGTCCCAGTATACCGCGAGCTGTAGCTCGCGGTATACTGAGCTTAGGGTGACGGGAGGACGCTAGTTTGTGTCCTCCCGTTACCCCAAGGAGAACTATGGGGAAAAACACTGACCCCATAGTTCTCCTTTAACCTATCTTCCATACATCAATTTAAAATTGAAATTACAATAAATATATAGAAAATAACCTGCTGCCAGCACATATATAAGTTAAATGTAAACATTAAACACTACTGTAAATTATCATTGATGCTTTCCTGAATGGGATAGAGGGTGCAGGTGCTTACCAGCACATCAGACAGTTTAAGGTACCTGTACAATACTGTACTGTACCCTGGAAACAGTTCTGTAATTTACTACTGTTAAAGGAGAACTATGGGGTCAGGACTTTTCCCCATAGTTCTCCTAAGGGTCACGGGAGGACACAAACTAGCGTCCTTCCGTGACCCAAAGCTCAGCATATCGCGAGCTACAGCTCGCGCTATACTGAGACCGCCGCAGCCGGGACGGATCCGGACATTTCTGTCGAGATCCACCCAGCTGCGTGATTGACAGCTGGCTCTGCCTATCTAGAGGCAGAGCCAGCTGTACCCGCCCCCTCCTCCCTCCGTTCTGCCAGTCAGCGCTGGAGGATCGGACAGGGGAGGGGGGGAATCCCTGCAGGGAGCCGTGAGTGACGGTCACGGCTATCTGCAGGGACATGATCGAGAAGTGAGCGAGCGATGGTATGTGTTGGCTCAATAGATTGGGAAGTGAGCGGATATGTGACAGTTTCGTTGTCACACGTTGGCTTGAACTATGAGGATGAGTGATTTTCACTCACCTCATAGTTCTCCTTAAACATAGTGGACACTTGCCACCATGTAGACAGATGTTTTTACGCCCCCTTACAAATGTGCCTCTGTGATTTGCATTATTTTGAGCCAGGCTCTTTAATATAAACATCATAGATAGAGCTGGACTGCGAAAGCCAGTATTTCCAATGTAAGTTTTTTTTAATTGGTTGTGGTATTCTAAATTTGAGCTGTGAACATCCTCTTGCTGAATGCAGCACATACTAGAACTAAAAGTTGTGGACCTGACTGTCCTCGTAGATAGTGTGCTGATAGGATGTTGTGTAAAGAATACATAAAGAGCAGCATCTTCTTGTGGGCAGTCTGAAATTCCCATCACTGTATTGTCAGAGGAAATATTTAGCTTTACAATGGGGTGAACATAGCGAAGAAGTGTAAGTGATGTCTCTTTGCCTTGCTGTCAACATCATTCCATAGTTTAGGTGTTAGTCAGCCTTCAGCCACCCCCTCCAACCCAAAAGGTTACAATACATATAATGACAGACCACCTCCACATGTGCAGAAGATAACTCTATCTTAATATTGTCTTTACATAAGTACAGTTTCTAAAAAGATATTAAGATAAGTGTCGTTTAGTAAAGCCCCACAAAACACATTCCCTCTGTCAGCCTACATATTTTTTTCAGTGCAAGTTTCCTTTTAACACCCCGCCAAACACTTTCCCTCCTGCCCCAAGAACAAGAAGCCCCACAACACCCCCATTAGTTTCTGTACAAGTTTGCTTTTTGCAGTGGAGCCTTTTCATAGTTTATGTAGTCCGAGCTCTGTTCTGTTTAAATTCCAACCTTAAAGAAGAACTCCGGCCAAAACTTTTATTAACCCTTGCAGTGGGCTACCCCGGCACTGCAAGGATTAAGTGCTCGTTTTTGCCTAGGTGCTAAAAAAAATATAAAGTTATACTCACGCGATGCTCTGAGCCGGTTTGCTCTTAGACCGGTCCTTCCAGCCCTTGCTGGGTCTAAGGTCCTGTAAATCATCATGTTCTATACACAGGAGCTGGCTCAGTGGTTCGGGTGAGTATAATTATTATTATTTTTTAGCACCGAGATAAAAATTAGCATTTGACCCTTGCAGTGCAGGGGGTGCCCACTGCAAGGGTTAATAAAAGTTTTTTTTCTGGAGTTACACTTTAAAGACCAGCTCATGTGTCATGGTGCATTATGTAGTAAGGACAGTCTGCAGATATGTTATAGTACAACTGGGATATCCTATTAACTAGGGATGTTCAGATATCAGCGCCGATACTTGGCATTTTCACGATAACTACCAGGGTCACAGCGGTTGCAGCTGCGACTGGGCACTGGCGCTCCACCACTGTCCTGAAACCATTAGTCTATTATTTTAGTGCACTGGTAACCTAAATATTTCTTTCCGTCCAGGTTTCACTTAAGTGATCCTTTTATAAAGGCCTGGACAAATCTCAAGCAGAACTAGGAGTCAGCACTACGCAACCTGCATATCTCTATGTAGGTAGCTGAAACATACACAGTTAAGCAACAGTTACAAGAAAAACATTTGTTCATTTTGAACAGATGTTAACAGTTAACAATACAAATTAGGACTTGACCGATTATTGGATTTACCGATAATCGGGGCCAATATGCACACATTCTTAAATTATTTTTAAGAATTTTCGGCTTCAGCCCTTTTCAGCTGGCATCCCTCGATCAGCTAATCGAAGGAGCCAGTTAGAAAATCTCTAGGAGCAGAGCTGGCAGCCGATGAGCTCTGTTCGAATGTTCTGACAGTGGCCAGCGTCCGCTGTTAGAATACAAAAGAAACAGGGGATTCTGGAGCAAGATTCCGTAGCTGAATGTAAACAGAATATCAGTACCTGATATTGATTATTGGCCTGAAAGGTGGCCCATAACTGGTATTGGTTCTGTAAAAAAAAACATATCGGTTGACCCCTAATACAAATACAGAACACACTATTAGGCCTCATTCGCACTGCGATTTTGGATTCCTGCGGTAGGAAACTGCAGACTCCTGCGCCAGGAACCACAAATCTCCCTGTAAGATGTGGCTGCTGTCTCCTGTTCAAGTTGATGACCGGGTGAAAGCGGCTGCATTTGTAAGCTGCAGTCCAGATGTAATTGTTTGTGATACATTTACATGCGGTTTCGAATTGATCACTGTCCCTGTTCCGGACAGACTGGCAGTAAGAAGCCAGGAGGAGGAGCCCTCATTGGACAACTGGCCCTCACTGGACAACTGGCACTGGGCTCACTGCTCAAAGCTCCTGCTGCAAGCCCTGCCCGTTCTCAGTCCACTGTGACACTGGCCGTGCCTTCTTGCCCTGCTTAACCCATGCAGTACCAAGCTGCAGGGAACTCTTATTAACTGTGCTTATTTAGTATCAACCAGGACGCAGCAATGACCTGGTTGCCAGAGAGTTTTTTCAGTTTCCATGGCGACCTGGCGACCGTGAATGGTCCAGCCCTGCTTTAAACCATAAATACATTGTCAATATAGTCTGTATAACACATGTCCTTGTGAAAAAAGTAATTGAACTGTTACTTGACTTTCTTGTGTGAATTGCAAACCTTAACCCTTCCCCTTTCTATAGTACCCAAGTTACTTTAAATCTATGTATGTATATATGTGTGACTCTTTATGTGACTAAATGTATGCAGAGCATTATTCTTGGTTATTCATGACAGTGTTACATGTGCCTTCATTTTCACTTGTCTAATTGCTGTACAGTGCTCCGGGTAATTATATCTGTAATTTCCTACCCTTATTGCTATTTTTGTTTTGCCCTCTATTACATGAATATCCTGCTCCAGGAATAGGGGTGAATACCTTTTAGTTGTTAGGCAATTCTATTTTGCCTTTTTTTCCTACTCTATACTGATGATCCTTGGAGTTTGATGGATGTATCCCTCGGCTAAAGCCAGATGCACTTTTCTCGAATCTCTCTTACAGTGTGCCTAAGCTTTTGGTTAACCTGAATGCAGTTCTGCACTTCCATGTATCAGAGATTTATGTTTCTGATCAAAACGCAACAAAGAGGCTTCAGACCAGTGCTGAACCTTAAGGAGCATGTTTTTGTCATAGCCCTTTACAAAACATTGGTTCAACCTCATCTTGAGTCTGTGGTTCTGTTTGGGTTCCCAAATAATAGAAGGGGTGTCCTAGAGTTGGAAAGGGCCAAGAAAGAGAAACAAAGTTAATAGGGGCTAGAGGGCCTCAGCTATGAAGAATGATTAAGTAGTTTAAACGTATTTACCTTTGAGAGGAGATGCATAAGAAGAAACTTGATTGCTATCTTCAAATTAATCAATGGGGTGGTAACAACTTGATGAATCTTAGGTCCCTGAAGAGAACACGTCACAGTTAAATGTTTGAGGAAACGATGTTTCCTCTAAAATTGCAGAGTTGGTTCTTTATGTTCAGAGCAGCAAAAATGTAGAACTACCTTCTCTCGATGGTGGTAACAGCTGGTAGCATTGACAAATTCAAAAAACCGTCTAGATGTCTTCCTCTGTGAGCACAATATACCGGGATATTCTTAGAATAGATAACTTCATCTGACACAAACACTCATAGGTTGCACTGGATGGACCTTTGTCTTTTTTCCCCACCTTACGTACTAGGCAACTATATTTTCAGAGTCAAGAAATTCAACGATGGAATTTCACAACCAGAAAATGCCAAACTTTGGAGGTTTACACTGGGAGAAGACTATATTCTATTTACATGTCTCCCATTTGGTCAGGATATGACTTTTTCCATTTTGGTTATCACTATAGTGCTCATGGAGAAGGGAGTAAGAGTGTATTACTGTTTAAATAGCATGTATGCTTGGTCCATTCTCTGTTTAGTTATTTATAGGATTTGGATAGCTTTTCAAGCTAAAAAGAAGTCCTTTTTTTTTGTCTATATATCTAGGAATACTCAGTTTGATATGGTTATAGGAGGCTTTGTCTCAAGGGTATTCCAATTTTAAAATAAATAAAAGCTCAATCTAGTAAGAGTATTGTTACATCTTGGGAATCCTCCTGGATATTTTCAGAAGTCTTTTGATTGGCCATACATGTGATATTTAGGGATCAGTCTGTGTACGAGCCATCGCAAACAAGCAATTAAAAATCAAATGATGCAAAATCCAGAGTATTGTTCCCACTTTGCAATCAACTGAAAATATTGTATACAAAATATGATCCGAGTCATAAATCTAAATGATCATTTATTTCATCCATCTTATGATTAGTGCTCTAAAACAAGAGCAAATATTTGCTCGATCAGTCAGAAGGGATCGTCAAAATTCAGATGTGGCTGATTCAGCCATAGTTAAAATCTATCATAGGCTGCCTAAATCAAACAAATTGGTTCTTGAGATTTTTAGTTAAATTTGAGCAGTTTAGTCACATTGAATGAATGATCATATTGATACGCTTGTGGCCACCATTTGGGTGATCATGTTCTTTTTTTTTTTTCCTTTGTTGGTCACCCATATGTATTGCTGCTATAAACAGCCAAGATAGCGAAATGTTTTCTAACTGTAATTTCCTTTGCTGATGCATGAGCATGAAGATCATGACAGCTTGAACACTTTACCTGCATGTCCTCTTTTGGACAAGCTATGAAGAACACTTATGATATGGAAGAGCTTTCTTTGCGTTAGTATCAGTGGGTAGGACCCCTATGTGATGCTGCTGGGAGATGTACAATGGAAGAATAATTTCAGCATCATAATTTTTTTGCTTTATTATGGAATTTTAAGCTCAGTTTGTACATAGTACTACTTCATTACTGAGTGATCATTATGACACATCTTGGTGAGCAACTTTTGGCTACAGGGATATTTAAAGCAGTGTTAAACTCTCAAACGTTTTTCAATAATGCATCCAGGTGAAACAAATACGCATTGTTCAGCAAAGCATTGCTTTACTTTTTTGCCCAAATACTTTGTTGTTGTTTCTGAACAGATGCTTCCAAGTCTCTCCGCTCAGCTTCCCTGAACTTCCTGTCCAGTACCAGATTTTACAAGGGACAAAGCATACTCCAGCAGCTGTTCATCTACTAGCTTGGGGAAGGGAGGAGAGAGATTGTTAGAGGAGGACGAGAGCACTGTGAGCCGCGATGTCACAGGAGGCAGGCTCTCTTCCCGCACCGCCCCCCTCAGCCTCCTCTAACCGATCAGGATGGAGAGTGGTGTGTGGGGGAGAGAGCTGTGCGCTGTCACAGGAGCAAGAGCCGAAGGTGGGGGGGAGGAGTCAGCTATCAAAATAGACCAAGCTCTCCTCCCCGCACCGCCAACTCACCCTTCTGTTATAGAGAGTCAGGATGTAGAGCAGTACAAGCAATCAGTGATCGCTAACTGCTTGTAAATAACACGATATAGTATGAGTTACTATGTACCAGTTATGAATAAATAGGAAGTACATCACTTCCTGTTAATTCATAATTGTGTACATAGTAACTCATACTATCTCCACAATGTATGAATGAACAGGAAGACTCAGTACAGTATAGAGGACTCCTGTTCTTTTATAACAGGGACTGCAGAAAGAGATTGAGGAATGGCTTGCATTGAGCAAGCTGGAATCGCTCCAAAAAGGGTCCTGCTGTAGCGACACACGACCCGCGACAGCAGGACCCTTTGCAAAGCATTGAAGAGCGATATCGCACGGTAAATAGCCGCGATAACGCGGGAATTACCGCGCGATAAATCGCTCAATGTGAACGGGGCCTTAGGGGGAGGCTGAGGTGCTTCTCACCTATTGCAGTTGAAGGCACGAGGTGACCCACTGATCACATGGTTGCGATCCACCAGTTGAGAACCACGGCACTAAATAATCTAGCACATCTCTAGCAGTAGACCCAGGTTTCAATATCTGTCAAGTTTTACAAAAGCTTGACTTTCCAGAGACTTTGGTCAGAACTTGTCACATTGTAATGAGGAAGAAAACACTGTACAGAGGAAGTCAGGGGTCTCTTTGGTTATATTTAGGTTTGTTTTTTTGTTACCAAAAATAAATTATGCGTTGTTGTGGAAATCAGAAAAAAAAGAGTATCCTTCTACCCATCCTGTGTTTTTGGTGTTCCACTAAAATCTCCTTTTGTGCTACAACTCAGCTAGATCAGAAATGGAGAGCAGCAGTATGTATAACTGAGTCGGTCCCCTTTCTGAATTTAATACAACACCGCCACTCTATTTGCCTACACATAAGATGACATGAGAATTACCGTTTTCTTCAAGTTTGCAACTTATTGACTAAATCTATTGCAAAGGAGGTGTGTATCCAGAAGAGATTAATCTCATGTGTGCCTGTACACTAACCTGGCATATTTTGTTATAGGACTTTACTTTCATAAAGTTATGCTCTAGTTTAACACTGCTCCTCCTTCCCTGTATTGGACAGGCTAGGAGAGTTTACAATGACAGCTATGGGTCTAGGAGTAATATGGACAGGTGAGTATATCACCTTAGGGTAGTATCTAAAAGAACTATTGGTGCTTGCACTTGTGACAGAATAGTACCTTTTTTAGGCATGTCAAAATCTAGCATGTGTCCTCCTATTCCCTGCACCTTTCTTATTGACTCGTCACTGTGATGGTTAGCTCTACTACCTGGAATGAAGATTTGCAATGCAGTGGGGATTCAGTTCTTGATACTACTAGGAAGTGTTGGAATATGGATAGGAAAGTTCACACTTTGTGACCACTTGTGTCTGTTAAAGAGCACTATGGGGTTAAGGCTTTTCCCTATAGTTCTCCTTAGGGTAACTGGAGGACACAAACTAGCGTACTCCCATCACCCTAGGCTCAGTATACCGCAAGCTGCTGCTCGCGTTATACTGAGACACCGCAGCTGAAGCGGATCCCAACAATTATGTCTGGATCCACCCAGCTGCGTGACTGACAGCTGGCTCTGCCTATCTAGAGACAGAGCCAGCTGTACCCGCCCCTCCTCTGTCCGTTCCACCAGTCAGCGCTGGCGGATCGGAGCAGTGAGGGGGGAATCCAGCCCCCCCCCCCCTGTCACGGCAGAGAGCTGTGACAGGATCGAGAGGTGAGCGAACGCCGGTATGTGTTCACTCACCTCCCGATCTACTAAGCCGACCTGTGACAGTCTCATTGTCACGGGTCGGCTAGAACTGAGAAAGCACTCAGCTCATAGTTCTCCTTTAATGTTTGACATGCACATCATTGCTCCTGTTGACTCTTCATGCTCTTAAAGTGCACCTGTGAGGATAGATACAACCTTGCAGCTATTAAAGCCTGAACTCCTACCATTCCTGGTTTTAGCTGGTCAGTAGTGTTGTGTGGGAGCTTGGTGTGAACCTGGTTCACCAAAACCCACACATCTGTCACTGGGACACCCCCCAACCAAGCCAATCAGTTGCAGCAGGGCATCCCCTGCCCTGCAAGTACACATCACAAAGGGGCGGAGAATGCCCTGGCTGCAACTGATTGAGCTGTGAGGGGTTTGTGGCAGATTTGTACAGGCTTGGGTGAACTCTGGCAAACTGGGTTCATACCCAGCCCCCACCCAATATTACCAGTCAGTGACTAGGTGGTGGAACAATCAAAAACCAGACTATCAATGTCAGATCCTTCTATATTCTCACATTTTGCAGTGTGGGACTGCTCATACAATTCTTGGTAATGCTCACTACAAGCACATACAAGGGTTTTAGTGCCCGAAAACATTGCGAGTTTGATTGAAACATGCTTGTGAAATGCTACAAAACACCTATAAATGCTGCTATATGCCTGACATTGTCAAATGCTTTTGCTATACACCATTAAGAAATAAGCTAATATGCACACTAGTAGGCTACCCAGCTTCATAAATTTAAACTGTATGTAGAGACAAAACCTTTTTTAGTTTTGGCTATAGTAGAGAAGGGTTAAACCCACTGCCAGGCTATTTTGCTTTCTGTATAGCATTAGGAAAATTTCACTTCTTTTACCAAAGGTGCAGCAGGAAGTTGGAGGACATCTCCCAAAGCGAGGGGAATTCTCCTTTTAGGCAGTCGTTCCAAGAACAGGTGCCCCCACTGAAAGACCTCCGCCAGCTGTCTCACACCCCTACCTATAGATATCCCTCCCAATCACCTTACACCCCCTGTAAGAAACGGCTCCTCTTAGGCTGCCTCTTGCCACCTCCTGAACACCCCCTTCCCAACCATCTTATGCACTGCTGAGAGACAGTTCCTCCCAGGTTGCTGCACGCCACCCCCTAAAGACCCCTCCCCAGCTTGCAGACCTCTCAAACTCCTCCTCCCGCTACCTCATGCTCCCTGCTGACAGACATCTTCCCCCAGGCTGCCTCTACTGAAAATAAACACTGCCATAATACCTTATGCACTCCTCCTCTGCACACACTGCCCCACCATCTTTTGCACATATTGCCTGTTGCCATACCCTCTGTAGTGCGCTCCTGCACATAATGTCCCTATCATAGTCTTCACATGCCTGTACTACACATACTGCCCACTGTCCTACCCTCTATTCTATTCAAACTGCACATACTTTCTAATACCCTATGCATCCATCTTCTGCACGCTTTGCCCCCATCATAACCTCTGCATTCCTGTCCTCATACGGCCCAGTATTTATACCCTCTGCACTTCTCTCCTGCACATACTGCTCCCATATACTTTACACACTCCTCTCCACCCCACTTCCTGCTGTCATACCCCCCACATTCTTATCCTGTACATACTGCAAACTGTTCTACCTTCCAAACCCTTCTGTACACATTGCCCACCTTCATAACTTTTGATCTCCTTACATTTTACCCACTAAAACAATTCATTGTCATTTGTAATACCCCCAACCTTTCCATCCTGGAACAGTCATACTTTTGCTAGTTTGAAGTTTGATTTTGAGATCAAATAAGCTCTGCCATTAGGTACTAAAAGAAAGTGTTTGTTTAGGGTGGAATTGTTTTTACAGCCTGGCTCACACCTGCGCGTCCCGGGAACGCATGTTCGTGCATGCCTCGTGGCCCTTTTGATTTCAATGGGGTCATATATGCACGGCAAAAAGGCTCCTGCACTATTTTGTGGGACGTGTTTTTTTTTGCTGCCGCGTTTGTGTACGTTTTGCTTGCCGGCCGCCTTTTGGGGTGCCATTAGAAATGAATGCAAGCGCGCTTTGCCTTTGTGCGTGTTTCTGCATGAAAAGGTGTGAATTGCTGCTGGGCTTCAGCTTGAAAATGCTAGTGTGAACATCCGTTTGTAAAGCCAGCATTTATAGAACTTTTAGGAAACAAGTGGCTTTCCTAAAGGGCCATAAAGCACCCATCAGGTAGTCTTAAACACAGCCTTAATGGAAGTGTTTGCTCTCACTTCAAAAAAACAGATAGTAAGTTGAGCATGTTTTTAGCAAGTGGTACCTGTGGAAGCAAAGCATCTGTCTCTGAGGTCTCTTAGCCATTTCCTTGTTCACTGGTTGCATGCTAGTTCCAGTAAAGTGACCCTGATCCTATCCATGTTCATGGAGAGGCAGTTGCTGCACTGAAACTCAGCATATGCGATAGAGATTCTCATGTTGCCCATTCAGAGCAAGTGTGACAGGTTCTCTTGCAAGAAAACCTTCCTACCTGCTGATATGCACCTTCAAAGCTAAGAGTCCTACTCCTATGTAAGCCTCATGCAGCTTACACAGGGTTAATTTCCTCCTTGCTATGTGACGGTGTTCAGGCCTGAGAACTGCATCCTCCGAGGAAGTCGCATGCTCCCCATCCCCGGAAGCACTGCTTTCATCTGAGCAGGGGAAAGTGTGCCACTGGTAAACATGTGCAAGAGAACCTGTCATCCGGAATGGCTGCTTTTGTTTTTGGATTGGGCAACTCTCAAAGAGTCAACCAATGCACTAAAAGATTCCAGCTTGATGCCTAAATGTTGAGCCTTTTGTTATGCATAAGAGCACATGTTCATCAACTTACTTTCAGGATTATATGAAAGGCTTGTGCATGCACGTTCGACTGGAGTCAGTGACATGTCCTTTCCACTTATTTTAGCCTGCTTTCATCAACACCCATGTACAAGATGTCTACATTGACCAATGATTACAGTGTATTCACTAGGATGCTTCAGACAGCTGGGCAACCTTTAGTTCAGGATGACAAGCAAGCGCATGTCTACATGAGCCCTTAATTGTAAATTGTGACTGGCTGAAAATGCTAGCTAACGTACACTGCAATCTGAGAGACTGTTCGGACACTGTCCAACCTTGCTAATAGAGCTTTTTCAGATCTGGCTATTTAGTCTGCGCGCTGACTGACCAGCTGTCTCTGACTTTTTTTTTTTCTGTGTGTCTTTACCCTTACCCAGACCATGAGAGCACATCATAAAAGCGTAATGTGTAATCTTGTTCTGTACTATGATGTAGCAAGGAACGACTACCTGGATCGGAAAAACCTAGCAATGATGTCATGAGCATGCATGAATAGTGCAGTTTTTATGTTTCTGTGATTGTACTGGATTGATGCCAATTCAGGAAGATGCATGTTGTGAAAGAACAGCATGACTCTATATGAACATAGTAGAGATTATATTTTGTTGCAGTTATTGTGTTATTTTTCAAGCCTTCGTTTATAACAGGATAAATAAAGTATCACGGTGAAAGTGAAGCGCAGTGGGATACTTTCCTACGTTACCAGTAACTAACCACTGTAGGTGGCAGAGTGGATGAGAAGTGTTTGTGTGTGTGTTGCCGTTTGCGGCATTGCCTTGACGGTGGTGTTGAAGGGGTTACAGCTGCAGTATCTGGCTGCAGGCTCTGAGCTGTAACCAATGAGATGTGGAGAAGGGGTGTGCCAGCCTTTCACACCTG